>NC_042494.1:141014820-141019500 GCF_005508785.2 Acyrthosiphon pisum
ATTAATATTATTCATAATTAACTGCGGCGGCGGGCGTTTATTTTATCTAGACCGCCTGGTGGCGGTCGCAGATAAGGAGAACTCGTATGCACTATTGCGTAATAACGCAGTAGATATGTGAGTACGGCCAAGGTGGATTGATCCACCTTGAGTACGGCGTTCTTATGAGGATTTTAAACGACGATTTTTGAACGAACTTATACAAGGGACATTGTTAAGTTTATCATAATAAAAACACTGTAAGTAATGTTACAAATAAAGAAACTCTTAAGTACAACTAAGATTTACTCATTGTCACTGGACAGTGGTCAGTGGATACTAATGAGTGCGATTATATTTAATTACGACGGGAACGCACAGAGACACGTGTGTATCGGATGGCTTCCACCGCGGAACTGTATTTAAATATTAAAATATTAAATACACATAAATCATAATTTAAATTTCTAAGACTTATACTTATACTTATACTTATTGTATTTAACAAATGCGTAGATACAATAAAATATGTATTCTTAAAAAATAAATTATAACTACTATTAGTATGAAAAAATGTATAAGTTATTTAAATTTACATGTATACAATGTAATTATAAATTATAAAGTAAAGTTTATTGTTTATTTTTTAAATATCTAGCTTTGAATATAACATTGAACAGCGACAGGTATTATAGGTACCTATACTGCTATACAAAAAGCGACGGTTGTAATATACTAATATTACAGCTGATATTATTTATCAGTCATACCCACATCGGGCGTACACTCGATTGATTGCCTAAGGAATATTTTATTATTATTTATTAGTGCCAAAACGACAGAAACGTACCTACTTTGGTGTAGAAATGCGGGGTCAGCTAGAATAGTCATAGAGTAGCTACGTAGTTAAGTATAGAAATCATTGTCTTAACCCTTAATGAAGTCTATGAGATTCTGTGTGAGATAATATTATTATATCATTATTATCAAATAGCTGGTGAACTCCGAACTCGACTAGACAATATTTCATCAAAATCAATATTATACATTTATAACAAACAATGCAAAAACAAAAATACTAAAAAGTAACACAAATATATAAGATGAGCTAAACGAAAATTATATTTCTTATAAACAAAAAAGGATTACGTAACTTGAAATCAAAAACTCAAACCCGTAATTTGCAAGCATAGAATATTCAAGCGTAAAGTTTGTAAATTAATTACCTACCATTCGTTTATTAGTGGACTTGACAAGTCTAACTCAAGTTATCAGGCTTTATTGTAAGGATTTTTCCAACTGCACAAATAAAATATATATTACAGACTACAGTAATAAGTGGGGGACTTCACACTAAATACACTATTTAAATTATATAAAAAAACTTTACACGAAAAATTGTCAAACTAATTTTATTATGAATTATTGAGTAAACAATTGGTTATTAAACATAATAATAATAATATTTTTAACCATTTATGGATGAAAATTATTTTTTAAAATTGTCGGTTTTTGGAATGCTTTTCCGCTTTATTATTTTCAATATCTTGTAAATCCCTTTTTAGACGTTGAGTTTGAGATGCTTTTGCGAACACTCCTTTGAACCAACTTTGTTCACGTGCTTTAGGAGTATCTTTTACTCGGCGACATGTTTCATTAGTTCACGATAAAACCGCATCTCTTGGGTCCCATAAGGATAAAGGTGGCATGTTGAAATGAACAAATAAATATTCATTCTCCGACTCAACGAGCAAATTTTGCCTATCAGCAGATTTTAAAATGTTACTTGTGCTGATGAGACGCTCTACATCTACACTACCTATGTGGTTTAGCAGCGAGAACTCGAGAAAAAATAGTTAGTAAGGTGTTAACACAATAATACGTCATACATAATTTAAATAATTTTGGCAAAGTAATTTTTGTTGTATTTCTCAAGTGCACATATTCGCTAAGCCAACTGCACATTTTATATTTCCTAATGCACAATTAGTGTCCTACTGTACCTTACAATAAAGCCTGGGGTGATCACTATATTTTAATATAGTTTTATGGTCATATTTTACTTATTACTAAAAAAGAAACGGTGTCGAAAACGATTTGATTACCTTAAAAGTTAAAAAATTTTAAAAAGTTTTAAAACATGGAAAATGTACACATGACTTCTGTGTACCGATAATTGGCTTATTTCGCTGGAAATAGAGCAGGTAAACAGACCCCGTGCAGCGACACGTGATAGATGTATATATAATAATATACATACCTATTATACAACAATATGTATTACATATTATATTGACGGGAGAGCCGTCACCGTTTGTGCTGTAAATGTGTATTAACAAAAAAGTAGGTTTAAAGAACAAGCCAATGGATATTGCAACGATATTGAATTATATAATATATTGTCAACATTGCGTTTCACTCAACCTCGGTTTGTTAATAACATCCTATCGACGTTCGACATTGATATGCAATAAGGTTTTCACTAAAATATATGTATAATGCACACATTTTCAGACCATGCCCGATAGTAGGTGTAATTTAATTAGAATTCTCATAGGATGAACCAAATATAAAGTCTTAATGCAACAGTTCTATGAACTTTGACCCCATTGGATTATTATTTATTAGTCGATATTAAAAAATGCAGCTGTATTATCTGTCATTGTACCGAGATCGTCGTCTAAATTCTTTGATTATTAGGTATATCTGTCGTAAATCTAAGCTTAAATGGTCAGGGAACACGGCCTGCGACTTAAGCATATATAGGTTTTGATGGAAAATGAACATTCAATTTACTATACTATAGTATCGTTGTAAGGCACTAAAAATTCTTGTGTGTTTAACGTATAAATGTATAAACTAGTTGCATCGATTAAATCTTCATATTGTGCCCTAGTAGATACGCTCTGTTTTGGAATATGCATCTGTGCTATGGGATCCACATACAAATATACAATTATTGATCGCAGTTGCCTCTTAGAGCGCATATGGCTTAAATGTTTTGCCGAGTACCTAATCATCAAAAATTGATCACCTGCCACACGTACATAGCCGTCTCAAGGGGGAGACAAAGGAGGCAAGTGCCCTAGGGCGTCCATGAATTTAGGGCGTCATAAGAACGAACAATAAATGGAAAATTGTGGTGTTTTATTTTAGATATTAATTTTCCTTTTATACTGTAATATCAAAGAAGGTTGCCTTTTAAATTATATAATATATTATTACCTATATTATATTTATATTATATTATATTATCAGTATAAAATGATGTAAATAATGAGTTATATTTATACATTCTTACATAGTTACATGCCTATAATAACGTATAAATATCTATATTACCAATAAAGGATAGAATATTATTGATAGGTACATTATTAATGATGATAACCTAACCTATAATGTCCTAATATGATTATAAATTTTAACTTTGTAAATTGTAGACAATAGATATTATACATTAAAACAGTAAGTACAAAAGCTAAGCATTTTTACTGCACCAAAATGGAATGACAAAAAAAAAATCATCGGTTCATTCAGGGTCTGAAATACCTACTTATATTTCTTCTCTATCTGATACTGTAAGTACATCATGCATAATTAATGTACTTGAAAGTTAAAATCTTATGTTAATAAATTACCTCCAAATTATATATCTGAACTTGAACTGATATTATTATTTAAGCCTAATACCTAGAACCAGTCACCGTTTAAATTTGTATTTTAATACCTATAAGCATTTAATAACTTATTATAACATACATTTATTAAATATCAGTAAGTTTCATCCACTATTGTTATAATCTATGGATCAGAAATTATCTCAACTTGGTACATAATAAATTATACATATTGTTAATTTTCGAAAATAATAATAAAAGAGCAGATACCTACCATTATTAATTTAAGGAATGAAGTTAATTATACGATAAAAATGTGAAGTTAATTTTACATATTTTTTTTTTTTTGGGGGGGGGTCGTCAAATATTGTTGCCCTAGGGCATTACTGGTGGTCGGGATGGCACTGCACTCGTGATTATTATCCTGTTATCATTTCTTTGCAATTGTCCCGCTATAGTTGATCAAAGAATTCAATCAGATTTAGATTTTCTTGCAAAGTCACTCTCAGTCAAAATCACATTTAAAGATAGTATGGTTGCCCAACGAATCTAGAAAAGTGTCTACCGAAATGAATCTCCATTATCAGTATTAAACAGCTTGAAACTTACGCTCTAGCGCTTATTTGTTGTAGTGACTCTAAATGCAATTACCTTTCAAATGTAAATTGTAGTTCCGTGATAGCCACTATGACATATAAGCGCTAGTGCTTAAGTTTCCAGCTGTTTAATTTAACTTTAATACCGATTATAGAGATTCATTTCGGTAGACACTTTTCAAGTTTGAGAATCATACATCGATGGGCAACCATATTATCTATAGCCATGGTCAAAATAGACTCTCCGAATACTCTTTGGTACGTTAATTGAAAAGTTCCTTCTTTTTCCTTACCTAATAACTATCTGTTATTCGTTTCCATGTTGCAATATTTACCACAAACGATGCTGTTAATCGGCTTCTTGCTCAATTCACGTGGATTGCCGATGTAGAACCCTTATCTTCCTCATAATATTATTTATACATATATTATATTATTATCTTGCTCGTTTTTCTTTTTTGAAGATTATTGATATTTAAAAACTA
>NC_042494.1:141020059-141023493 GCF_005508785.2 Acyrthosiphon pisum
GACTCCTTACACCCCCTCCCCCGTAACTACCAACTACTAACCTAACCCTAACCACTGACCGGGACATTAGGTATATTGCGTATAAATATATCGTTATAAATTATAACTAACATCGAAAAGAACTGTTGGATTTTTAAACCAAGTAGCCAATAGGTATATACCTAAGGTCGGTTCAAAAATCAAAACAATGAAATAAGGTACAGTTCGAATATCAGAATTCGTAACATCTTGTCAGGTAGTTATTGCGGTAAGGACTGAAAACTCTTGACGTTAAAAATATTGTGAACTCCTATAATATACTCGTGACACAGTAACAGTGAACACAATAATAGTATAGTCACTATACTTTTTTTGTATATAAATTATAAATATTATATTATGTTTATTTAGTAATAGAATCAACGGTAATCATCATCCATATATTATCAGTCGTATCAATCGGAAAGCACTTGTACATCATACTCGCTGCTTCGACTTTCGTTGAAGATTTACCGATCATTTAATCACTAAAAATAAGTCAAATAATATTAGACACTCTATTCAATAATTGGTATTGTGTAATATCACGCTGGTCATTTAAAGTTAAGAATCAAATGTAAAACTTAACGTCACTATAACCTACTCATGTATTAATGTGTTTATTTTAATAAATAAATATTTTTATATTAATTATTGTATAATATTTTTTTATTAGAAAACAAGAATATAATATACATTATGTAATAAATGTATACAAAAGGTAATATGGAGGGGGTACAAGTATACAGGACTGGACGGCGTGATATGATTACATTATATTATATTGTACATTTATTTAATTGTTAAATAAAATAAAATATAGGCAACACAATTTACATTTAATTGTATCTTTATCTTATAATGCTAGTATAATATTCTATAAATATAGATGTATTAAGATTGTTATATAATCTACGTTGCATTATTTATCGCTACTCTATATTTTCTTGCTATTGACATGCAGATAAAACTACATTAAAAAATAAAAATAACTGAAACATATGTATTGATCCGAGGTCTTATTGTCATTTGTCGTATTTTGCTCCCCACAATATTAAAGCACTCGCATATTCATACATAGGTAATATAATTACCAAAATAATTCCCACATAATGATTTACCTGTGTTAAATAGGTACACTATACTTAGTAGGTAAGTAATAACATGATTTCTTTGTACGGCAGTGAATCAAATATAGAGACCTTGATTTCAGTGACAAATCTAGTACATAACCTATTTCGTACAAAATAAATGCATTTTATGACATGTTAAAATTCTTCAGTTTATTGTTATGGACGTCTCCACAACCGAGTTTGTTCGTTAGTAAATAAATACGGGATGTTTGAGTTATCACTAATACTTTATTAATATAATCAATTTTAAAAGAAATTTAGTTGCACAGAATAATTATTAGACTTAAGAAAACAACAGAGGCTCTGCTTGATGGTCTGCCAGGACTTCACTGAATATTACACAGACAGCGAGACACGGTAGGGGCTCGCTCGGGCTCAAAACTGTCCACACAGCGAATTCCTTAAGACCGTGTGACTCTGTCTGTTCACACATTAATATGCTTACACACTATACTATATTATACTATTACTATATCTCATACTGCGTATACTGTATAGCATACAGACAGGGGTTCACAACATTATTGAATGTTTAAGTCATAATAATAAGGAAGTCAAAGCGTTTGGTTTATATAATTTAGAAAATATTAGGTATAAACCACAGTAAAATAGCCGAGTACCACAGTAAAATGATTGTTATAGGTAAGCACTTGCGTTATTTCAGTTTACAGTATTATTTTATGAACAAAATATAAAAACATTTTACTTTGATCAACTTTAATGCTATCTATAGGATACTTAATTATTTCAATGCATTGAATTATCAATTATAAAATGTACTGTATAAAGTATAAACCATACTTTCAGAATGGATTCCATCGATTCTGCTTAGTATTATGTATGACTCCTTCCCCCTTGGTTAATAAAACTCAAATTACACCATGCCGATACCAATTTATTCTTTTGTGTCGAATTTAAATTAAATTATCAAGGTTTTTAATAATTGACAGACAACCTGCTAAAAATAAACTACAGGTTTTAAAAATCTAAAATCTATATGAACATTCTAACAATACCTATAATATGCAGATGAATAATAATAATAATAATAATATGTCCATTATCCATGTTAAATTTAAATAGCAGTAAGTTATTTTGTTATATTGTAATGTATAATGTTATATCAAAACTAATCATAAAAGGATGCAGGTCCTCCTTTTTATTATTTTTGTCGGTTTATACAATTTAATAATGTTCAAGTGCAATAAAATAATTTTCCACTTAACGTTAATAGGTAAGTGATTACATTAAATTAATTTTCAAATAGGAACTTTTATTTAATTAAATACGATAAAACTACATATATTTTTACTTAGATATTATAATCTATTTGTTTCCTTATGGCCCATACCTACAACCTACTACAAATTATTATTATGAATTGAGAATTCGTTGTTGAGTTATTTTGTTTATTAGTAATCTAATAATTTAGCTTCCAATTTAAATAGTAAAATCGGATCATACTCGTCTGTCAGCTGCAGGGGCGGACTGGCAGATCGGACGATCGGGAAATTTCCGATGGGCCGGTCGAATAATCGAGTTATGGGGCCGGACAATTTGGTTGTACAAGTAACTTATTACGATTTTTAGATTATAATAATAGTTTTTGGTCTATTTAAAATTTATAAAATGTAACATAAATAATACGTCAATACGAAAATAATCGTACCTAAAATTATATTTTGCTGTTCTAATAAACATTAGGTATTTATATAAATAGAAATTTCGCTGCCGCCTGCAGGCCGCGGCCGCCGTGTTGTTTATAATATAGGTACGATGTATTATTAATTATTATCGTTATATTATTTAAAAATATACTGTTTTCGTCCGCTAAATATTAGTTCATTTATAAATTATAATTTATGTATATTAATTATGACTATAATATTAATTATAATTTTATTTACATGATAACTTACTATTGAGTTATATTATATATTGAGGTTTTTCAGAAATAAAAAGAGAGAAGCTTTTACGTTTATATAGGAAATTTCAAATATTTTTACTCTTAAGTGTTTTTTGAAAAATTATGGATAACTAAACACTATAAATAGTAAATGTTCAATACTGTTGTATTGAAGAACAGTATTGAAATACCTACGATTATGATACCTACGTAGCTTTGTACGCCACAGAAGGAAAATATAATTTTGTAGGTACTTCCTGGTTGACGATTAATAATATAAAAGAAATATAACTATTGATAACACATAGAGTGGACATCAAAGTTACACAATTTTACATTTGTATTTGTTTCTATTCGCCCTATTTTATGGTACTTAA
>NC_042494.1:141023543-141026200 GCF_005508785.2 Acyrthosiphon pisum
TAAAAAGATATCAGTGTTTGGAAAGAACGTCGGTTCATGAACGCACGTTTACGCATTCCATTCATATAATATAGTGAACATCAATCTTTTTTTCAAATAGAACGGAAACGTGAACGACGTTTATATTTTTAATGAGCTTAATTGATTTTTAAAACGTTCAATTTATTTACCATTTAATAAATATATTTATAAAATATATTAATTATAATATGATATAATAATATTTTCCATTATAATTACACTGTAATAGTGTATAAGATTAGACCTTAAACAATATGTCAATATAATGCTGTAGCAGTTCCGGCACCGCCGTCAATGTCACAAAAAAAATACCTTTGACAATGGTTTATGGGTGGTGGCCGATGGGCATAGGCGCAATTTCAACTTTTGGCTTGGTGGGGCTAAATATATTAAAGGCAAGCAGACTATTGCAATATAGCATATTAAAATTGTATGTCCTAGGTTTTTGTAAATATTTTAGGACCCCTGAAAATTAAATTTTGAATACTACCAGTTTTCCGTGTTTTTTATTTCTTTTGTTATAAATTGTATGGATCGTACCAAGCATACGAGCATCACGGCTAAGTTTGGGGGGGGCCTATGGTGATGGGCCGCTTGAAAAAAATTCCTGGGCCGCTCTGGGACCCCCCCATCCCTCTTCCTCCAAAAAAAAGTCCTAGATCCACCACTGATCAACAGCCCCCTCAATATAAATTAATGTTGTATTCAATACCAATGCCAACGACATCATCTTGCAATAGCCAATAGGTATAAATGGATTAAGAGTACCTACACCTATAAGACGTAAGACATTTTGTAATTTTTATATATTTAATTTATATAAAATATATATTAAATAAACTGTTTTGTGAAGTGTATTAATATTTTGTTGATAAGTTTTATATTTGACAATCGAGGATAATTATAATTACAGTCCATATTTAGTCTCAGTTAAAAGTATATTATGTAGGTACTTCCTTATAAAAATAGTTACCTTTTTTAAAAACTTGATTAATTATAAATTATAACACATCTGACTTTAAATGTTTTAACTAAGACTTGAAACAAGTAGTGAACCTTTTCATTAGTAATAAATAATAATAAAGTAAAAGTGAAACTAAAGTAAAATCGCATAATTATTTTGCTATTTATTATTTTTTAATAAAAATATGCAATGAATACCGGAAGCTTCATTAGGTTACTTTTTAAGAAAATTTTTGGAGGAGCTTTAGCCCCTCCCCCTCAAAAAAATGTTTGGGTGAGTTGCGCAACTTTACTTGAGTCACCGAGACGTAGAACAATGACCTAAGGGAATTCAATAGTTTTAATTTGTCAGAAATCCTATTGATGAAGCCCAACATTTTGAGAGCTTTAAAAGATTACAACTAACACAATTTGTGTGGTAAGGTCAAAGGTAAAAATATATATTTCTTTAACTCACATAATTATAATTGAATCGTCAATGGACATTTTTTAGAAAAATCGTTTTTATCTGTATAATATCTGACTGATACAGGAACGATTCAAACGCATTTATATTTTTGAAAACTTAATTTTAATACCTAATGCAACTATGCAAGACTACAACCTGATCATGTGCATAATGTATAAATAGCATATTAAAGAAGGGGGTAAGTGGGTGATGCTCTGCTGTACAGTAGGTTACAAGTGGGTCACTAACCACTGTAATGGATGATGTTAAATTCGTATGACATTATAAATATATATTATCATTGTATAAGAAAATCGATTCTGAGCGGAGACGGTTTGTCAGCCTACGATATTTCATATTATCTATATTGTTATTATTAATAGGTAGTAGGTTTGTTGAATTATTTGCATATTATCATATTTGTATACCTATGTCCTATAGTAAGAGCCAATAGGTATACCTCCCAAGTTTCAAGTACCTTTAAATGTTATTATAAAATGACAACACAAAACTAAAATCGTTATTCTTTATTAAAATACATAGTTTTGTCCAAATTTGAATTTTAAATAACTATAAAAACTTTGCTTACATAACTACATATATATATTTTTTAGATTTTTCTGTCAAAGTATGACTTATTCAGTGGTGGATTTACGGGGGGGGGGGGGGCAGGCCCAGACACTGATATATATACTATACATAAATAATTATTTAACTAATTTTATAAAAATAAAAATAATTCAGTTGAAATACATATTATTTTTTAACCACCCCCCCCTCACAAAAAAAAAAAATTTGAAAATCCGCCACTGGAATCTTAACATTTTACAAATTTTTAACTGTAAAATAATTTGTAAATTGTCAGTTTGATAAATTATGTCAACATTTGAACTTAAAATGCTTATAAAAAATTAAAAATATCTTGCGTATGTATTAGGCTTAAAATGTTATTGACATTTAAAAAAAAGGTAGGTAAGTGGATGTCGCTCTGCTGTACAGTAGGTTACAAGTGGGTCACTGTATAATGGATAGTATTAAATTTGGATTCAATGATATAATATCACTGTATAAGAAAAACGATTCTAAGCGGAGACGGTTTGTCAGTCTAGGTATTAGACATACCTATTATAGATATACTTATCTATAGTATTAAAAAAAATTAGATCTATAATAGGTATCAATAGTAAATAGCCAAACTTAAATTACATATCACAATATCCATTAG
>NC_042494.1:141026604-141070405 GCF_005508785.2 Acyrthosiphon pisum
TAGAAAAATTCTAATTTAAACATTTAGTGAAATTTTCAAGTATCTACAATCATTCGTTTTTTAATTACAATAAAATAAGAAAATCGTTACGTAAGAAATCGAGTGAATATCAAATGTTGTAAAAATATGAATTTCAAACGCTCATAAAAATTTAATTTGAGTTTCTTTTAGACATTTTTTTTTTTTTGATAAAGGTAGATTACCCTATAAGGAATCTTGTATTACATTTTAAAATCTTTATTCTAAAAAGAAAAATTATTAACTCAAAATAATTTGCTAATTTTCGTGATTTTTACATATTTTGTAAATTTTTGAACTTTAAATGATAATAAAAAAAAACTATGAGTAAGGATTTTTAATATTTTTTAGATCTCATTGTAGCAATATAGTAGGAGCCTTGTATTAAATTTTCAAGTATTTTTACTCAACAAATAAAGTTTTATTGACATTCATAGAAAAAAAAGGTGGGTAAGTGGATGTCGCTCTGCTGTACAGTAGGTTACAAGTGGGTCACTGTATAATGGATAGTATTAAATTTGAATTCAATGATATAATATCACTGTATAAGAAAAACGATTCTGAGCGGAAATGGTTTGTCAGTCTAGATATTAGACATACATATTATAGGTATACTTATCTATAGTATTATTAATAATTTTCAAATTAATCATATCGCAATATCCATTAGGTAACGCGTTATACATCAACAACAAACCGTTGTACTATCATAGCACTATCAATTTAATTTGAGTTTCTTATAGACATTTTTTTTTTTGATAAAGGTAGATTATCCTTTTACAAATCTTGTATTACATTTTAAAATCTTAGTTCTAAAAAGAAAAATTTTTACGAATTATAAACTCAAAATAATTTGCTAATTTTCGTGATTTTTACATATTTTGTCAATTTTTGAACTTTAAATGCTAATAATAAAAAACTGTGACCAAGGATTTTTAATATTTTTCAAATGTCATTGTAACAATATAGTAGGAGCCTTTATTAAATTTTCAAGTATTTTTACTCAACAAATAAAGTTTTATTGACATTCATAGAAAAAAAAACTAATTAAATTGGAAAATGAAATTGTCCGTAAACAGGTCAAAACAAATCAAAATATTTTGAAAATTTTATCATGTATAGAAAATGAAAATATAAACAACCAGTGAAAATTTCATTTATCTACAGTCATTCGTTTTAAAGTTACACCAAAAACCAAAATCAATTTTCTCGAAAACAGATTTTGCGTAAAAATTCCCGTTTTTCCTTAATTTTTCTTTTGTTTTTCTTTTGTTTAAAAAAAAATAAATAAATAAAAAAAAAAAACACACATCATTGTAAAATCAATACATTCATCGTTCCACTCAGAATCTAAAAAGAAAAACCTAAAACAATTGAAAATGTCCGTAAACAGTTCAAAACAAATTAAAATATTTTGAAAATTCAAAATTAGGTTAATTATATTAAATTATAAAATTATAAAATAAACATATGGTATAAATTTTAAGTATCTGTGGTTACTTGTTTTTGACTTACAAGACAACAAGAAAATTTCTCCATGAGAAATCGCGTGAACATCCATACAATGCTGTACGCATTTGAACTTCAAACGCTTATAACAATTTAATTTGACTTTCCAGTTGACATTTTTTTTTTATAAAGGTTGAAAAACTTGTGAGGAAATTTGTATTCTGTTTTTAAATCTTAAATATAAAAATACAATATTTTGTAAATTTCTTACTTAAAATTATTTGCAAATTATCGTGGTTTTTACGAATTTTGTTAAAATTCGAATTCAGACGCTCATACAAAATTATTGTGAATTTACGCTCAACTTTTTTCTTATTTTCCGCTAACAACCACTTACGAGGAACTTTGTATTACATTTTCAAGTTTTTTGATTGAGCGAAAATAATTTTATACACAATAATTAAAAAGGAATAGTAATAATCGAAAATGCCATATGCCTATAAATAGCTCAACATAATATTGATATTGATACATTTTATGGTGAATAGAAAATGTTAATATATAACTTTCAGTGAAAATTGCATGTACCTATCTATAGTATCTACAGTAATTTGTTTTTAGAGTTACATCAAAAATCGATTTTTCGTAAAAATTTGCGTTTACCCTTAATTTTTTTTATTCCCCCGGCATTTTTGAAAACTATTAGTAACTTTTACTTACCGAATACATAAAAAATATTCACTTTCCCATCATAAAAGATACTGAAGTTGAAAATCGAAGAAATTATTTCGATTACTTATAATGTAGGTAGGTACACACAAAAAAAAATAAACATACACATAATTTTAAAATTAGTACATTCATCGCTCCACTCTGAATCTAAAATAAAATAAATTGTCATAATCTTTATCACATATGATGGGTAGGTACAACGTACAGGGGAAAAATGGTGGTAGTACATTTTTATCGATTTTGATTTTATGATTTGATTTAGTAGCACACTAGGAGTAGGTAATATTGAGTGCGATTTTCAGTTAAAAAACCTTTCAGTCCGCTATTATTGAAGGGAAAAGTAAGTAAGTTACTGATGAAGAAAGATTTAAGTCCACGTCGTTGTCGAGAAAACAAGTTGAATTCAAACTCCGAAATATCTATTTGTTTTTTAATAAAAAAACAAAAAAGGCTGAAGTCTATACTTATTATTGTTTTGATATATTTTTAGTTATGATTATACAATTATTTTTAATTTATTTCAACTGCTTTTCAATGTTAATACATTTTACTAAAATAATAGTTCATAATGCGTCTTTTTTGTTTATTATTAGATGGGTAGAAATGTATAAACTTTGTTTTTGCTCTCCTGAAAAATGTATAAAAATGGTTAACTAGTCTAACCATTAGACCGAATATTAAATAACCAATTGAACAAAGTTTGAATCATATAGAGTTGACATTATTTACGGACAACGAAGTGGACGGGATCAGCTAGTCGTATATAGTTATTTTACTCTAAATTTAATATATAAAAATATTGACAAATTTTTGTCGATATAATATTTTCTGTTAATGTTTCTGACAAATCTAAAATGTTGTGCAAACGTTTAATTTGTATTTAATTAAATAAGTAGGTTTATTATATCTTTAGACAAAGTTCTTCTTAAGAAAAAATATTGTACAGAACTGTAATAACTAATCAATGATATAATATTATTTGCTACGAATTACAACCATGGTCAGTGGCGCAAATAGGGCCCCGCCCCGGCTTAGCCTACTCAAAATCACTCACAGCCCCCTCAAAAAATAGTAGTATACCATTCTTAAAAGTATGTACCAATAAATTATAATTTAAAAAAAAATGTGTTGGGGCTTGAGCCCCCCCTAAACATTTTTCCTATTTGCGCCACTGACCATAGTTAAACCAGATATGAGATAGGTACACTTTAGATAATATTATGAAAGATTAAAATAATAAATACTAATATAATAATACCTATATAATTGTAGAAAATAGAAATAAAATGTATAATTTAATTGACTAAATCATTGATACCATGGCATGCTTCTACAATAAATTTGAATATACATGCATGGTCAATTTTTTTCCTTGTATTTAAATATCGTAAGTATTCTAATCCCGCGCACAACACGTTTTATATACCTAGGTACCTATATATGGTTTCTTTTTAAAATTACCTATAATTGTTTTAAAATTATAAATATAGTAATCACTAATCGCTATAATCACTAATCTATTTCGGTAAATATATAGGTACTTATATACTGTTAGGAGGTACCCATAACATACCCACACAATATTTTTTCGTATTGAGTCGTTAAAGTAAATATTAAAATATATATTTTTTACATTAGATATACCCATAGTCCATACAATAATTGTGAAACGACTTTATGCGTAATTATTATAATAATATTGTAATGTTGTTCACGTATACTAAATAGTTTATTTGTTTCTACTCTAAACAAACAAAAGACGGCGCACTAGGCTTTTACGCAGCATTATATCCGTTTGTTATGAAAATTAAGTAGCGTTGTTATGTGTACGCAGTCGGACGCGTTTCAAAGTACAAGCAATGAGTGAAAGACCAGATGACTACAGCTATCGTTGAAGTGTCGATAGCTACCGGCCCGTACGTTGGCAATAAACTGTGGTCACGCTAACGGCATAGAAAAAACGGATTTCAGGTCATTTGAATTTCCCGCCGACGGAGCTTTGGCCACGGCACGCCGCCACCGGGCGAAACGTTGCTACCGTTCGTTGGGCACGCGGACGCGCCGACGTCCCGTCCGGCGTCGTGCGAGCAGCAGCAGCAGCACTAGGCTACCGCGGCGGTGTAACAGTGTGACCGCCGAGGACGACTGAAAGTCCCGCCCCTCGGCGGAGTCGCGGTGTCTGTGCGGCGGTGACCGGCGGACAGAGGCATCGCCATTCAAGCTCAGTCAGTTGCCCGGTTACATCGGCGGGGGAGGTGCGGCGCGGCGGGACGAAAATCGATGCAACCGCCGCTCGACGGCCGGTGACGACTGACGACGCCGACGCGACACGGCGTGGCACTCGTGGAATTTTCGGGTATCGACCGCCGCGTGATGTGGCGGTCCGCATAGCCTCTTTCTCACCACCCACCCACCCACCGACCCACCAACAACCAAACATCGCGTCACGGCGGTTTCGCGCTTTTCGGGGCCTTCCGGCGCCGCCACCGTTGGTTTTTGAATACTAGCGGGTTGTGGGGAGGGGAAAGACCGTTTGGTCGCCGAATTTCGTCCCCCGAAACGTAAAAAATCCTACCGACCCGTTACATTTTTAACCGACAGAGGTCGCCACTGTCATGATATACAGAAATGGGAGTCTGTAATGCGGCTGTGTAGTCTGTATGGCGTGTACGCACGGGAGTGTGCGCGCATCTATAATCTCGTTAATAACGAATTACAAAACTACGAAACCCAGTGCGGCGCTCTTGTCAGAAATGATTGGCTTCTTTAAAATTGAATTAAGTCTAACAGGATAATAAAGGGGCCGCGCCGACGACCGGCACCAGCGCCAAGCAGCACCGGCACCGGTACCAAGCAGCAGCAGCAGGCCATCGCGTGCGTGCCCGTATGTGTGTGTGCGTGCGTGCGTGCGTGCGCGTAAAAAAGAGCGAAAAAACACGATAACACACGCCACACACACAAGTCACAACAACGACAACGGTCGACGGTCTGACTATAGTGTCGTCGTCGTCGGTCGGGGTACTCGGTGCGAGTACTTACACTGTACATAGTGCACAACGGCCTTTCGCGTCGCGCCGTTTTTCCGTCACCAGTGTTTGAGTTCGTGTCGTCGAAACGTTAACGTACAACATCGTTCGGCCTACCGGTGCGGTGGTGGCGTTCAGTAGCCCCCCGTGTACTCGGTACGAGTGTGTTATATAGTTGTTGTTGTTGTTGTTGTTGTTGCTCGTACACGGCGGTGGTGTAGATTAAAATTTCCGGTCGACCGTTTCACATCAGCTGCTGCACACGGGCCGCCGGATCGTGTATACTCACACACACGCGTATAATATATTCGCCACACCACCGCCGCAGCGTCTTCTTCACTCGCTCACGCGCTCTCTCACTCTCGCTCTAGCGCGCGCACACTGCTGCCGCCGCCGCCGTCACCACACCCAGCCGCGCGCCGGCGAGACGACCGCCCCAGCCGAGTGCGAGATATCGGCATATCGCCGTACCCACACACACTCACACACACATACTCGTACACACTCACGTATTATACACGTCGTCGTATAATATTATAATAATATAACACTCGCACACGTATAATATGTGTGGACGAGTGATGTAGATGATAATATAATTTTGTTCTGAACGGAACGCGCGAAAAATTGCATTGGCATTTTTTCCTCTCGTTTAGCAGCCCTCCCGCGGTAAGTGTGTGCGTGCGCGCTCGTGTCGTTTTTCACTCGTGTGTGCGGCCGTCGCCCATCGACGGATAGCGATTTCGTGTGCGAGTGTGTGTGTGCGTGCGCGTGTGTGTGTGCGAGCCGCGTTCGTTCCGTTTTTTCGTGCGACCGAATACCGATCTCTCACCACCGGATACCCACGGACACCCACTGGCCCGAAAACTGCCTGACCCAACCGGGATTCGCACCACCACGCCGGCTCTACTACCGGCACCAGCAGAGATGTGTTGTACATGGACGATTGCGTGCTGCCGGTTGTCGCCGCCGTCCTAGGAGGGTGACGGACGGCCAAAGTCGTGGTGTTGGACGACGACGACACACACACCCACCCACACGCACGGTGCGTTTTTGGTGAGGCACGGCGCGCTGCGGGTCACTGTGGAGTGGCACGAGGTGTCTGCTGCTGCTGGCCGCGTTGGTGGTGGTGGTGGTGGTGGTGCTGAGTACGGCGGGTGGACAGCGCAGCAGGTAATAACGGACTCGCCGCGGCAGCCCACTGTCCTCCGTCGTCGTGGTGGACCGGGCCGCAAGGTGCTGCTACTGTCACCGCTGAAATGGCGTGTTGCCTATCTGAGGAGGCCAAGGAACAGAAGCGCATCAACCAGGAGATCGAACGACAGCTGCGGCGTGACAAGAGGGACGCCCGGCGAGAGCTCAAACTCCTGTTGCTCGGTAAGTACAGTTTGTCCGCTCCGCAGCTCTATAGCAAACGATTCAGTTTCCTCGTTCTAACCCGACCCACTGATAGACACATAGGTCAACACAAACTCTAAAATGTGTCTGTCAGTACAACTCTCGTGTACCTAAGCTCCTGTCCATGTAATCTAGGTAGGTTTAACATCTTTGATTATCTTTCGTGAGTTAGTTTTAATCATTATATAAAAATTCTAGCTACAAAATATCTCATCACCTGACAAATTATTCCTACACCTGTTCCTACAGTATATTATTGAAGACGTTCAATATAAACACACTAATGCCACTATTTCTATAAAAATAAGTTTTGAAGCCTAAAAGTTAAAACCGTCGTGAGTCTAAGAAAATGTACTAAATTATTTTTGGTCATTGCTCTCTCCTGTATAGTAGAGGTACCTATAGATAAATGGTTTGATTTTTTTTATTTGATTGCTCATTAACTAAAATAATGTTATCGTTTTAGTATTAGTGGGTTTACTAATAGGTACAGATCTACCTATATTTTTATTATGATATTATAAACTTTTAATAATTACTTTACTGTACTTAATCTTAAATGACTAAACACATTTGAGTATGACTTCTTAATTGTATCTATTCTTTTTACAGAAATCTATAAGTATAGCCAGTAGGTATAGGTAATACATTAATACTGTAGGTACCTACCTAATATGTCCTGTATAGCCTATAAATAAACACAATTTAACCATCTAACTACCTATAGGCTATAGTGTCTATAATTATTTTTAAAATCAGTTTTGAAGTTAACATCAAATTAAAATATTTAGGTTAGGACTCTTATACCTGAATTTTTGCATTATTATATTTTAATAAATATCCAAAGCTATAATATGACCTAGTTATGTTTTAGATTTCTTTTACTAAACTAGGTAGGTAGATACCTACTATGATAACATACATTTCAATATCTTTTAACTGATATTTACTTTTTAACTATTCGTTTCTAATACCACTGTTAGAAATTTAGAGCATCTACTTTTTTGGAATCACAAAATGAAATAGGTACTTAACTGTTTAGTAAAACAAAAAATGATTTATATGCTTAATTTTTTCTGATTATAATTAAAATTGTTTAGATTTAGGTAGGAACCTACATAGGTGAGGCTTTGGTAATAGGAATATATTAAATACAAATTATAGAATAAATACAAATATTAATATTAAGCACTATCGTATTATAGTTCATATTATATTATTCATAAATATATTGTAGTACCTACCTAAATATCCTAAATTACCGTAAATTACTTAAAAAAAAATTAAATTTAAAAAAAAACAATAACTAGGTAAACTTATAGATAAGGTTTTAAATGCTAAAGCAATTTATGTAAACATATTTTTCTATTAATAACCATAATAAAAAAAACTAGTATTATTTCATTGTATATAGGTAGTTTGTTCTACGGTTAGAATCAAACCTCCAGTTAGGTTTTGTCAAAATAAAAAAAATCTGCTATGAAGTATGCTATGCTACTGTAAAAAAAATGTAGGTACCACCTACCAACTTGTTTATTTAAGTTACAGATTAACATATTTGGTACTTGATAAATATTTGACATAGCTTATATGGTATCATTAATTATTCTACAAAATGCTAAGGTAGATAGGTATGTAAATGATTTAAAGATGATTCTTATTTACATGTATACCTAAATAAAAATAATAATAATTTTGTGAAATAGTACTCAAGTACCATGTATTAGGTACTTAGTTAACCATTATTTGATTTTTTTAGGGAAATATATGTTTTTTAAAAGGTCAATATTAAGTACCTTTACTGGCTATACTATGATGGTGTGTTTTACTTTTACTAGAACTGTCGATACACATTTAATATAGATGGTAACTATTTACTTACCTACTAAAATAATAGGGATCCTATTTAATAACTAATATACACTATTACCTGTGAGTAGATACTAATAAAAACTTGACTTTAATTTTTTTAGATTTCTTAATTGCTTTTTCGCGGTCCTCCATGAAATCCAAATTTGTAGGTACCTATCTAATCGATGAAATATAGTTGCATTAGCCCTATCAATACCTATATAGTGTATTTCTTTGGCCATAAACATTCCTAAAATAATATATAGGTACTTAGGTATTATATTTAGTTTGTTTGGTAATATTTTAAACATTAAACATTTTTAGATTCTGAGTGGAACGATGAATGTATTGATTTTACAATGATATGTTTTTTTATTTTTGTGTCTGTCATCACGGTTTGGGGCAGAGTAAAACTGCTTCGATTTTCTTCAACAGTATCTTGTTTGATGGGAAAATGAATTTAGTTGGTGCATTTGAGAGGTCAAAATTTAAAATTTCCAATCGTTTTCAAGAGCGCTGTGAAAAATTAAGGGAAAACGAGAATTTTTACGCAAAAGCTGTTTTCGAGAAAATTGATTTTAGTTTTGAGTGTAACGTTAAAACAAATGACCGTAGATATATGAAATTTTCACTGGTTGTTTATATTTCCATTTTCTTTACATGATAAAATTTTAAAAATATTTTGATTTGTTTTGAACTGTTTAGGGACATTTTCAGTTTTTCCAATTTTATTAGTTTTTTTTTCTATGAATGTCAATAAAACTTTATTTGTTTAGTAAAAATACTTGAAAATTTAATACATGGCTCCTACTATATTGTTACAATGACATTTGAAATCCTTAGTGAAATCCTTAGTCACAGTTTTTTTTTATTAGCATTTAAAGTTCAAAAATTGACAAAATTTGTAAAAAAATCACGAAAATTAGCAAATTATTTTAAATTAAGAATTTGTAAAAATTTTTCTTTTTAAATCTAAGATTTGAAAATGTATTACAAGATTCCACATAATATTTGTCTACCTTTATCAAAAAAAAAATGTCTACAAGAAAGTCAAATTATTATTCGTATTCTTACAACATTTGATATTCGCTTGATTTCTCAAGTGACGATTTTCTTATTTTAATATAATTAAAAAACGAATGACTGTAGATACTTAAAAAATTTCACTGAATGTTTATATTAGCATTTTCTATATACGATAAAATTTTGAAAATAATTTGACTCAATTTTTTTAGTTTTTTTTTCTATAAATATCAATAAAGTTTTATCTGTTGGGCCAAAAAGTGTAAACATTTAATACAAGGCTCCTGATATATTGTTACAATAGCAGTTGAAGAATATTAAAAATACATAGGCACAGTTTTTTTTTTTATAAGCATTTAAAGATCGAATTTTGACAAAATTTATCAAATTTTAATTTGAAAATTTAAAACAAGATTCCACGTAAGTAATTAATTCTGTTACCAAAAAATCTAAAAAATACATTTACACAGTTTATTTTTATAGTCATTTTAAGTTCATATTTGGACGAAATTACATATTAAAAACCTAGAATAACTATTTTAGTTATTTTGTTGTGATTGTATAATATGATTCACGGGTAAACTTGAAACTTCTGAAGTATACTATTATATAGGTATCTATGATAGTATCACGGTTTGTTGTTGATGTATAACGCGTTATAGGTACCTAATAGATATTGTGATATGATTAATTTGGAATTTATTATAGGTACCTATTATAGTTCAATTTTTTTTTTAATACCATAGACTACAATATTATGTCTTATACCTAGACTGACATACTGTCTCCGCTCAGAATCGTTTTTCTTATACAATGATATTATATCATTGAATTAAAATTTAATACCAACCATTATACAGTGACCCACTTGTAACCTACTATACAGCAGAGCGACATCCACTTGCCCACCTTTTTTATATTGCTTACCAAATAGGTACTTATATACTTATACTAATTGCTTGTATTTTTATATTTTGTAGCCTTACTAAATATATTTATTTCTTTAATTGTCTAAAATATAATCTTTTATTAAAAATATATTATTTAATGAGATCAGGTAGGTACCTATATTAATAAGAAAGCAAAAAATGTAAAAAATGTTGTCTCTAGCAAAATCCTCATTCATTAAATCCTATATTTGTTGTAACTTGAAACCTAAATAGTATGGTTTATTACAGAACATGTAGGTAATATACCTAGGTTATCTACCAAACATAACTAATAACACTATAACAAAAAATAACTAATAGTAGATTAGTACTTAAGTACACTATTAATGATACTTTTAATTTTAGGATCTGGAAAAGATAATAATTTATTCTGATATAGGTACATGATACATTTGAAGTTAAATGTAAAAGGTGCATCATTAAATAGTTGTTACTTGTTACTAATTATAGTTGGTTACCTATATTTTCTCGAGTATTTTCTTAATTTAAACTATTAAATTATAAAATTATAAATACTTTCCTATGATATGTAGGGTAGGTACCTATATAAAATAGACCAAGGCACTAAACAAATGTTACATTAAAATCTTTTTTATCAATGTTGAACACGGATAAACAAATCAAATTCATACAATAATAATATTATATACTTGATAATGTACTTATGGGTATTTAAATTGTCTAGCTATATTTTTTATGGATAAAATATTGTCCTTGGTACCTCTACAGCATAATTGTTATTATAATTGGTACTTCATTTTAAATAATTGTATACAATTTATTTAAAACTTACTTTATAAAGGTACCTAAGTATACAGGATAATCGGGAGGATAATGATAAACCAGTCAAATCATTTAAAATTGTGTAATTTATGATCACAAATTTTAAATTAAATGTTGATGTTACCTGCTTACATAATAGGTAGTAGTGTACAATTTTGTGACTTATAAAAAGATTAAATTTGTTAAGCTTAGTAATTATCTTTAGATAGTCTATATAATATGATGTGCTATTAGTATATTTTTATAATTTCTGGTTGTACCAAGTCTACTTAAGACTTCTACTAAGTTTGTCCACCATCTTATTTTTATTTCTCAATTACCTACCTAGGCATATTTAGAAAATTACTTTTTTGTTACCAAAGTAGGCTTTGAAATCTTAAATTCCTATCCTAGCTGGTGTCCCCAAAGCTCTATTTCTTCTCATATTCTGAACAATATATTATACACGGTAGAGTGTGTACCAACCAATTATGGCTCGATCCTCAGTAGTGAATTTACAAAACACAAAATTTTATGTGCCTTTTATGATGACCCATTAATATTATTAGTCAATACTTACAAAATCACTTAAAAATATGGAACCACTCTCCACGGTATTCTAAATAGAAAATTAAAATAAACAATGATTGGTATGTCCATTCAAATACCTTTAATTCAAAAACTGTACACTTCCATCAGTTTTCTTAAATAATAAAAGCATCATCCTTCAGTTTCTGTTACTTAGGTTTGAAATCTTAAAAAATAAACTGTTGCTAATTTGCTATACTTTTAAAGCCAATCTATATTTATGGGATATCCAACGTTAAAGCATTACAAAAAAATAATTTAAACAATCATCCAAATAATTGTATTATGCATTTTAAGCCTAAAATACAGTGGCGTAAATAGTGTTTGAAATTTGGGGGGGGGCTCAGATCTATACATGATACTCTTATGATCTTTTTAAATTATAATTGTGAAATCATTAGTTTTTGGAGGGCAAAGAAATTCTAAGGAGTGTCTAAGCCCCTTCCAGCCCTCCTATTTGCGTTATGCTCAAACATTACTTTAAACTCATCCCTAAAAATTCAAGCCAACAGAATTAGCTTACTAACTCTTAAACTCCCAGCTTGAAATCAACAAAATCTGATCCTTGCCCTTCACTCCAACACTATACCAAGAAATCCAGAAAGAAATCCTCTTAGAATCTATAAGAGAAACAGAAAAGTGTTACCGCTGGTCACTAGATGATTTTTTTCCAATTTGTGCCATTCGTGTACATATCTATTATGTTATAGAATTGTTAGATGTCAAGTTTCTAAAATGAAAATGTTATTATAATAGATTTTATCGAGGATTTTATAATTATTTCATGAACAAAGAATTTGTCAAAATGACTTAACATTTTAAATATCATCAAGTATGATTTGACTAACCTTTTCCCCAAATGTTATGCTCTATTTTATCCATACATTACAACAGAGAACAGATCTTATAATAAATAACTTGATCAACAATCTTGATTTTAAATTACACTTGTATAACAACCTACAGTTTTTAAAATCCCACACAAGAATTATTTGATACTTATTGTTCAATTAATAACCTAATGAACACATTCAAATTATATTTTTCAAATCAGAATCATATTTACAAAATTGTAGTTTAATTTCAAAAATTACATTTAAATTTGTTTTTCTATTAATCATAATATCTGTAATTTAACTTAAAAATACTTATATAGTTAAATTGATAAAACAACAATTCAAAAGTCTATCGATTAAAGTGGGTGCAGTGCTGCAACTATAGAATAAGGGGTCCATTTGCGGTAACTATATTGTGCTCTCATCCAATTTGTATGCTAGTTTTTAGACTACAAATAAAACCTATTAACATAGAATCACTGTTTACTTAATCTTTTATGTTTGACAATAATTGTGAAATGTACAGTTATTGGAAAAAAGGGGTGACAACATTTAAAAAAAACTTTTAGTTAATAAATAATTCAATTTTTCTTCATTTAATAGGTAGTTATATTTAAAATATATAATCCTTAATGTTTTTTTACACTAAAAATATTTTCCTTTTTTAAATGGTGGGCTTAAATACTATTTGAATATTATTTATTTATAGATATAATATAAGAGTTGAGATAGAATCTATTTGTAACATTAATTTAGAGACATGAAAAGGAATTTATAAATATTAGTACTTTCAAATTATTTAAATGGGCACTAAGCACATACTAGGTTCGTACATGGAAGGGGTGGAAAATGTTATTCAACGAAAAAAAAATCATAAACTATAACCAAAGTTGATGATTCTGTTATCGAAAAATTGGTAATCCTGATAAGTTATCAATTAGTAATCGTTAAGTAAATGATTACTGTTTCAATGTTTAAGAGCAACTTTTTGATTTTTAGATACATTTTTTGTAATTTATGTTAAACTTTTGAGTTCAGCCCTCAGTTTAGATTTTAATTTTTAATTTTTGTATACATTTTGATTTAAATTTAAATATTGACTTAAAGTTTAAAAAAAATAAATCAAAAATGGTATTTAGAAACAATATAGAAAAATAAATTAATTAAAAACTATATTTTTAAATCAATAAACAAAAATTAAAAACATTTTCCCATCACTGATACATAGATATTCTAATACAGACAATTATCTTTTGTTGATACCTATACCGTGTATATCCATATAAATATTAAATACTAAATATATCTTAATAAATATAGTATATTATCTATATATATAAGAATCTAACTTGATTTTGGAGACGAAGGAAACCGGTTTGTTTGTTTATTTATTATTGTTATTATTATTTTTATTTTTATTATTAATTATTTATTTATTTGTTTGCACTTGCATTTTTCCATTTGAAATATATATTATTCATTGAACAAATAATATATTGTTACATTTGTTCTACCTTATCTCTATTCTATAATAAAAAGAATAACATTTACCACTCCAGTGGTTAAATTCAAAATTTAAGTTAGTAATAACAATAACAACAATATGTAATTATATCATATTATTTGTATAGCCAAAAAATAGTCATATGTTTTTAAATTAAATTATAAAAAATAATTTCTTCCGAAGGAAGGTCGGGCAGCTAGTTATATATAATATGTTTTAAATCACTGATATATTTAGTAAATAGTACTCACAAGATAACGAATCAAAAAAAAAAATTCATACATTTTTTGTATTATACATTTTAACATCTTAAAAATTATCGTCCAATGTTCATTATATTATGTTTTTACTAATATAAAACTAAGAACTTAATAAAGTATATTTTCAATTTGCTACCTACTTCATGACGAGAGGTCACAGATCACAAAACATGTTATTATTAAACACTGTGTCTATACCGTTAACAGTAAACTGTAAATAATACGAACGGCATTTATTTTATTCTGTCAAGTGTAAGAACATGTCGATTCTGCTTGTGCATTTCCACTATCGACATCCTGCCACTGAGATCAGTCTCCAATAGTATGGTAGGGTTTCGCTTGGAGTCATGGGGATGCGCAGAAGAACCGATTTTCGTCAGACCTCAGCGTGCTTTCTCGTTTGATAGAGTACAATACATTACTGTTCAATTATCTAGCAACTATAAATTTATAAAAATAGGCCTCCAAAAAGTGGTGCAAATTGTGATAAAACATTTTCAGGGGGACTCCTAGGCCCCAAGCTATTCCTTATTTGCGCCGTTGGACGCTTCTTAATGTTGTTTTACAAGCCGGTTAATTAAGTCTATAATTTATGTTTTATAATAATATTATTTTGATGGGGCGTCGTCGTAGTTATAGACCTGTTGTTCTTCCGAAGACTGATGACGAGTTACAAATAGATCTGATGCAATAATTGACTATTCTCCGATACGGTGATACTCGTTAACGAGTTCATTGGTTAATTGCCGCCACCGGCTCTTAACTTACTTTCTACATAATAAATTAATATCTATAAAATATATCTTATGCCATATCCGTGTTTTAATTTTAAAAAACAACATTGCACGCAAAAAAAATTAAAAAGACAATTTTGTTTATGAGTTATGCATTTGTAGTATTTTCTGCATATCCCCTCCCCTTAAATTTTTGAAGGCCCCGGGGCCTGATTACTCTGCGCACCCGGGTCTTGCGACACTGAATAACAACATTCTTAGAAAATTATTCAACGTCAACAATTTTTTTTCAGAAGTTATAATATACCTAACTAGTATTTAAGTATAGTATTGTTATACCCCAACAAATGGCTCCAATAAATCTGACCTTTTATAATTTATTTTAAAATTTCAAAAAAAAAAAATATAATTGTGTAAGACATTTCGGCGCTGAGGTATGAGTGTATAACCCTAAACCCCTTCCCTCTGCTTGCTTCGATAAATTATCACTGAGAAATCTAGATTGTGTAGGACCCAAGTTATATTTTAAATTATTGGTACTATTTAAGAAGACCTTTTTCAAGTAATATATCGTCGGCCTAAATCTCAAAGGTCGTAACTCCATTTTTTTTGATTTTAGGATTATTAGTGATTAAAATTAAGAAAAAAAAACCACATCGTTTGATAAGGCTGTTTTTGAAATTGATGAAAATTTATCCTCCTTAAAATTGATGGTTAGAAAAAGTCGTATCCCCATATTATCATTGAATAAATTATAGAGATACGACTTTTGACAATTATGGAATTAGACCGACGAAATATGTTCGAAGCGTTTATGTCCTCCTGAAAAATTTGTAATTTTGGAATTATGCCCTTTGCGATTTAGGCCGACGATATCGAAGTGTTAAAAATATATTATTATATAAGTAATATAAAACCGTTTCAAAATCATTAAATATCCATTTATATTTTATATACCTATATAATATTATATATTTTTAAAATCAAGGTTGGTGTTTTATTTAAAACAGCTTAATTTACAACCAAACATTTTTTCTAATTTCATTTTTAATATATTAAGAACACAAAATAGGTAGTGTCACTAATGGGTGGCTTCTTCCCTCAAAAAATTCATATGTAAATACCCTATGCACATTTGCTTATTGTTCTAGTTAAGAGCAGATTGTAAATTTCTTATAAAAAAAAAATAATATATACATATTAAGTCTTACTTCTAAAATCATTTCTTGGTGTTTTATAATAAATCCGCCTGAACGTATTTTTACTTTGTTGCACGTGTGACGGACAGACAATTTCAGTATATTAGCCGTGCTTTTTTAGAATTATTAATTGAGAGTATATTATCTACTACATAATTGGGTTTGCTAGTCGGACCGTGCTTCGCCCGCAATCAAAATATGCGCTAATGTATGCCTAACGTGGACTTATTATCTACAGAATTACTTCAAAATAACCAGTATTAGTGTATTACTATTATAAATTTAACTATTTACCTACGTATAACTTCAAAATAATTGTTTTACTTATTTTAGTGCATCTGTGTTGAATTTCAAGTAATTCGAACGAGTAGTTTTCAAGATTTTGAATTCGGAAAAAAGCGACATTCATTTTTATTTATATAGATTATACTATAATACATATTACATTAACAATTATTAATCAGTAATCAAAGATGTATATTTTTTATTCTTTTATATGAATTATGTTATATTTAACTACCTAAGTCTACTATTATTAAACTATATTCCGAAAAGTCTATTTTATTTCTTATTATTATATCATAGCTGTTTAATATAAAATAAGTAAAAAATTAATTTCTAATATTTATATATTTATATGATTCTTGGAAGTTCATCTACTCGAGTTTTTATAATAGGTATAATAAAAGAACTATTATTTAAAGTTTAAACTCTAAAGTATTTATCTAATATACTCTTTAGTTTAGATTCTAAGCTAAAGGTGAGTTTATTAGTTTTACAGTGATTTTGTGTGAGTTTGATTTAGGCGATTCAAAATTAATATTCTCAGTACTTTTAAAATTATTGCCGATACTTACTAACTCACATTAATTTTTTATGAGCGCATGAAATTCAAATTTGTATGACATACTTATAAAGTTTTTTTTTTAATATATTACTATTTAAAATAATATTAATCATATTATATATCTAATACATTTTTTTAATTTTTGAATTATCATTTTCTATACACAAAAACATTTTCTAAATATTTAGATTAATTTTAAGGTATCAAAATGCTTTTGAAATTTTTCAGTGTTTTAAGTTTATTTTTTGTAATCGTTGAGAAAAATTGTCATTCTTGATTAATCAAAAAGCTTGATGTATAACGAGACTCCTGATAACTATCTCTTAAAGCAATTTAAAAATAGGTATGTACATTGACTTCATATTTTTTTTATATACCTAAGTGTTTAAAGTTAAAACTTTTACAAAATTCGCCAAAATCGAAAAAAAATTTACCTACCAGAACCAGGAACCTATTCACATCGTTAGTTATTGTTACGTTGTTATTACGTTAATTATTGACTTAAAAGTATAACAATAACAGCTAATATTATATTATACCTAGATACCTATACTATTTATTTTTGGAAACAATTTGTTTAACCTACCTTATTACTAATAAAAAAAAATAATCACTTATAGCAATATAAAATATATATAATAAAATATCCTTTGAAAGGAAGGCTGAAGCTCAGAATCGTTTTTCGTCATGTCAATAACTCGATATACAGCAGAGCGAGCTACTCTATTTTTAGCTATATAAATTTCAATCTTGTGTTGAAATTTTTTTTATTTTATGAATTCTGATTGTTAAATCTTAAATGTCCTATATTTTACACGAGATTTTAGCATGTTACGTTATAGAATAGGATTACCCAGGGGCGTAATCGAACGTTCGAACCGTATCATGAACTAGTGATGTTTAATTGCGAACTGTTTTTATCACTGTAATTGTGGAGGCGTAGTTCATGGGTTAATGAGTAATGACTAATAAGTAATAACTCTCGTGTTTTTATCTGTCCCCGCTATCATTTAAATGTGTTAAATACGTACCAAAGTCTGATTATCATATCGTCAAATCCCATGTAAGGCCATATATTATTGGTACCACGGGATCTCTTGAACTTTTGTATGGGGTTTTTTTTTTATATATTATAATATAGGTTTATTAGTCAGTTGTTACAAATAATTTATTTTACTCTTATAATTATTTGTTATAGATTTATTGGTATATACTATATTGTAACCTAAATAGCTATAATACCTATATTTTTTGGAAGATTTCAATGATGTCATATTTGATCCTTTGATACTAGTTTGAAAAGTTATTAATTATTATTTAGATTCATGTACAACATGTACTATGTGACATTTGCTATGTATTTGATATCCAATTGCACAATTTGTTATGGTTATATGAAACTAACAATATTATTTTCGATCAATTGTTTATTATTCGAATTACAAATCCGCTAGTTTGAAGCATCAATGTCAAATGATAAAATTATAACAGCCCAGGGGAAAGAAATCTAGTAAAAAGATGATACCCTGCAGGTATTTTCTGGTAGAATGTGTATATTTTTTTTATTAAAACCTTTATTATCGTCCTTGACATTTTTTTTTTCGTTATGCAGGGTTTAAAACTATAACCTCGATAGTATAAGTTTTTCCTCCCTGCCAAGTATACCTAATTGAATTTCATTTATAGCTAAAGCAAACGCATCACGTTTGGATACGTGTCTTGTGAAGTTGCAAGGCCATGATTTTGATATCCACATGGGATTTCGTTGTATGCCAGCCATTAAAAAAAAATCGCTATTCTGTTTACGTAATCTTTGTTAAGGACAAATTTCAAATTATTAGTCACGATGACTCACGAATACATAATTTTTAATATAGAAAATTGTACGAAAATAAAAATTATGCTATACATGCACAAAACAATTTTCTTTATTCATTTTTTATATACCTAGTCTTAGGTTTAAGAATTAAAGAATTTAGTTATAATCTGTAAGTATCACGCGTGTATTTAAATATAATATAAAGATTCGACTACCTATAACGATTTAAAACAGAAATTGTTATATAAGAGTTCGTATACATGAACATGACAGAAACGCTTATACAAATCCATTGGCAGTCATATGTGTGAATTAGTATCAGTACCTTTATTATAAAAGCTAGATTATAATATCACGTCAAAGAAAAGTGTACATAACACATTTTGGCAAAACTCTCAAGAATCTAATTAATTGCTCATTATTATAATCATAGTATGTGAATAACAGTATAATGCTCATAATATAAGTTCCAGTTTTACAGCTAGCTTACTAACGTTTACCAATTAGATAAGATGAGTTACCAGCATTAATTTTTAATATTTCAACTTGTTTTCTTTGAAATGCGATACAAATTGAATATCGTGTTATATAATGTACTATTATAAATATTTAATTGGGTGATGGAAGAAAGAAATATATTTCCTTAATATGAAAATTATTGCTTATAAAATCCTACACAAGAAAGAAAATTTGTGCACTTTGGTTTAAACCTCGTTTAAACATGTGTGTTAGTAAAATGTTTTTAATTTGTTCTATTTTATGTGCTCGTATAGATCTGGTCGTAAAGGGACGAAGTTTATCGTCTAGAAATATTTCAATAGTTTCCAGATGTGTATGTTGAATGACTGAATGAGTATAAAGTATATTTCAATTTTCTACTTATGAGTTTATTACATTTGGCTAGAAAAATAATTCTGTTAAAATTCTTTGCTCAATGTATAATTGTTTAATTATAAATGTATTAGTATAAAATATCCATTATAATTTAGTATATCTAAATGAATACACAATAATTACGACGATTACATACTTGTTGATTATAATTTATTATTAAACAATAATAATTATAATACATTTAAAAAAAAAAATTATAATTATAAATATCTTCATAAAAAAATCTTATTACAAATCTTATGTATAATTTAAATATATTTATTTTAATTTAACTTAACTTAAATAATTATTTTCCTATAAATATGTATGTTTTTTTTATTAAAAATTTTCTACTCTTCGGAAATTCTAATAATAATAAAGACCGAATGTGAAGAAAATTATATTATATTTATACAACCTATAATAATAGTGTTATAATAGGAATGTTATTGATTAAATTACGTTTAAAAAAAGTTAATAATTGTGTACGTAATTGATTTTTTACACAAATTATACAGAGTTATACATTATACACAAGTAGTACGGATTTTTGTTACAACTTGTTTATGAACTTAGTCCGAAAGGGCGAAAGACAAAAAAAACCTTTATTTTATAATATTATTAGTTTCTTTTTAAAAAGTATAAATTATTTTGACGAAATGTATTACTATTATGAATAAAAAGATAACCTACCTATTTGATTTTTTAATTCCATGGACGGTTTTGGGTGGATTAAAAGCTATTAATAATAAAATAATTCAAATTCTTATGTCGTATTAAAAATTAAAATTATGAATACAAATACACTTAGTTTAAAAATAAAATACACTATTAATTTTAAATATACTTAATACTAAATTATTTAAAAGATTATTAATATTCGTCATGTTATTAATAAAGTTAATTAACTAATTTAAGGTAGCTACCTATTACTACCCATAATTTTTTTTTAATAATTTAAAAATATTTATTCACTTTCAAAAAATTGATCAGTACATTTTTCCCATCTACTCTGAATCAAATACTAACATTGTTTTTAATGTTAATATTTATTAAGTTATATTTATGCTATGCCAAACGGTTTTTATTAATAAAGGTAAAAAAAATCATCTTAAAATTTAAATTTGCATGCGTTAAATATTGCTTTTTTAGCAATAATGACTCGTTAGTATCTTCTTTTTTTTGTTTAACCCTTGTTAACCGATGACCCACGAAGAGCAAGGTGGTCATTACAGTTCTGGCAATAAATTAGTATAATTTAATTTTATAATTATAATAAAACTGACTTATTTTTCGTAACAATATTGGTTATAACTTATAAGTTAAAAGAAATATAGGTAGGTAAGATGCATATTTTTAAATTTGAAAATATTATTGTACTACCTAATCATCATATTTTAAAATCAGTAACATTATTTAAACACTACTAACGTGTTTCCTATGAGTTCATATTATATATTATGTTTTTAATTTTAACGTAAATCTATTTAATTTAATCCCACAGATACCTTATAATATGAACTATGTCATATTAATACGTATAGTGACAAAAGTTTCTCCTAGGTCAGTTTATATAATATGTTTATAATTTTAAACTAAAATACATTTTTAATACTTTTAAAACTTACATTTGGGTAAAATAAATAAATTAAAGTTTTAAAAGTATTATTTTAGTAAATTTATAGTTGTATACTTAATTCAATTCCTTCACTTTTAAGTTTTGATACTTTTTTTTGTATAAAAGTTGCAATTTGTTAACGTGATCTTAATACAATCAAAGACAGTTGACTCAATATTGCACAATCTATAATGGGTAGAATGTAAATGAATCGTGTACCTAATTTATGTGTATTTTCTAATTTCGAGGTTAACTAAATGTTTATAAAAATGTTAATACTCTGGTTAATACAATGACCTAGATCATGTAAAAACTCTTTCTAATTTCTGTACACCATTTGAAAATATACAAAAAAATACTTAATTAAATTTTTTTAGAAATAAAAGAAATCGATAATTATTTCTAATTAGAATAAAATAATGCAGTCGAATATATTAAATTTAAATATATAATTTTTTCGTAATTACAAATGTTAACTATTTAGAGATATTGATTCCATATCGATATTATATGGTTTTATATTTATGCACATTTTATTGAGTCTATACTTTATATGGAAACATAACGTAACTTTATCTATAAAAATAAATAGTTTGATTATTTTGGTTGAAGTAATATTTGGTTCATATTAAAAATCTAGCTCTATAAATATATTTTTACGGGTTAACTTAGTATAATATTTAAGTGAAATAGGAAACTGAAAGAAATTCTATGTATAAAAAAAGCAGACTAACATTCTTTAACTTTCTTTAAAAACAATAGTAATTTTAAGAATACTCGCATCGTAATTTATTGTCATATCTATTGGAAATATCAATTTAATACCTGTTATATAGGTACAAAAGAAATTGTATGGCCTATTTAGTTAGGTAATAAAATGCTGAATGTAAATTTACATACCTAAACCTAAATTCCAAAATGATTTACATTTATTATTTATATTCAAATTATATATGTATTGTTCTTGTACATTATGTAGGAGGTATGTAAACGGCATAAAGTCGGAAGCTGGGCACCCATCGGTTACATTTATACGTGTACCACTCTTATTCTGACTGTCAGTAAAAATATACCAATTATTAGTATGATGGCAATGCTTGTGTCTTGCAAAAAACGCATAATAAAATAATAATATATTTAGCAGTGACAACTAGTTGCTGTTCATACCCCTGGCTGGCAACTCCCACCACTACCTGCAAAACGGTTTTATTTAACTGGTGACTACGTTAAATCGGGAATGGCGGCATGTGGGTTGGGAGTAGTGGTGTGTGTTCGCCTCAGAAAAAGAGACAGATCCGGTAAGACGTCTGTACCTGTCCTTTGAAAATTTGGGAAAATAAAAAAAGCCTGTGGTGGCATGTAGCATATTACTTTTACGAGTGTACAAAATAATAATGCGTCTGCGGCCGTGTGTGAATGTGCCGCAGCCGCAGATTGCGTCGAGGAGAAATAGTGTAAATGCCGTTACCGGTACCAATCGATCGCGGCGTGCACACGACTCGCACAGCGTTGCCGGATTGCGCACGAACACGCGAGTCCGCCACCGTTCGAATTTCCGGCAGAGTACCCGCGGCGACGGTGGCGGCGCTGCCCAATCGGCAAACACAACTATCGCTCCGCGGCGGGCGGTTTATGGGTCGGCCCCCGGGGACGGCGGCGGGGATGACACTCGCTGGGGCCACTTAATATCGTGCCGTTTTCAATTCCGTAGACTTGAGATCCCCTCCCCGCGTGCGCGCGCTCGCTCACTCGAACGCGCACGCGCGCCAGCCCCGGACCCTGCCTCCGTCAGTCGCCGGCGGTGATAATAATAATATAATTTATACAAATTTCAAATGGTCCCGTCGTGGTGTCGGGACGCGGGTTTTCCCGTATACATATTGTACTGTAGACGCAAGTCCCGTTCGAGCTTTTTTTAGCAACGCGTACCCTACCCTACACCCAACATTTGGAAATTCGGAACTTTTCATTTTGTCTTCCACCCACATCGGGTGACTGCCCTCACATAGTGTCGGCAGCCATACATACCGCCGTGGTCAATGGTCATACTTTCGATTCGTTGTTTAAGCACATAAGAGAATAGATCAATCGTATTCGCGCCCGGCTGCGCTGGTTCTTAGTTCTTGCGAAAATGAACGTGTAGATCTTTTGGCTTCCGGTTTCTATTATGATAGTACTGAAATCACACGATGTTTACTCGTTTATCTTGTTATTTATTATCGTACTATACTATAAAGAAAGCCGACATAATAATAATTTAGTCTTCAGTTACCTATTAAAATTACTAATCAGTAATAAGTTATAGATCGGTTGCACAGGATTTATTCCATTCTGTACTCATTAGCAATAATATCGATTGTGGTGTACCTAATAATAATATGACCTTAACCGAATTTGTTTACTGTTTATTATACAAAGCCGAGCAGCCGAGGATCATGACAAATGGTTTATTTTGAAAACATATTATTATCCGATACTTCCTAAACTATTTTTATACGAGGTTATCAGTAATTTGTGTTACCGAAAGGTAGCCATGGTGTGGTTAATCAGTATGTCATACTGTAATGAAATATTCAAATAATAACCAATAGTTACCCAATATTTTTACAACCCAAATTTTGCCGGTACCATACTTGTTGATTAGCTTTATTTTGAAGACTTATTATTTCATTATAATATTATACACACATTTTATAGAAAATTATAAAAGTTATTAAATTCCAAAAAATTGTATTCAGTCATAAGCAACGAGCAGAATTTTCTACGATATTATGTTTAAATGTTTTATTATCCTAAAATTTTAATGTATGTTAAACCCTAAAATGTGATTAAGAGTGTTTCTGAATAATTTCTAATTGATTGTAAATTTATATTTATGTGCCAAAAGAATTCTGAATTAACTACTACGAAAATACACGCAAATGTTTAGTATACGGACAACAGATTCTTTAAGACATACCTACCCATATCATTTCGACATAATTTGAATATAATATTTTCTTAATATAAAAATTTTTGATAAGAAATCACGATCATTTTTTTTTTTTTGTACGATCTGCTTACTTTTAAAGTACCTGGCAATTGATTCGTGTCTAAAATCTCAATAATTAAAAATAATTAGTACATCGGTACCTTTTACAACAAAATTTAATTTAACGTTGTGGATATTTTATACTTTGTTTATGCATTCAATTAATTTAAACTATCTTAATATCAAATTAAATGAATAATTGATGAAATAAAAATGTAGTTGTTTTTCTTGGAGATTTAGATTTAAGTACAATTCGAGATCATGAAATTTTACACCTCTCATTATGTTTTAAGACAAACTTTGTGGCAAACGGACCTTGGATAAATTTTAAGAGATTACAGTTCATTTAAAATTGGTGTATACACATGATAATTCAATTAAATCGTATTAATGTCTAATGGTCATTGTTTCTGATAAACTATAATTTCGATTTGTATTTTAATACAAATGTACAATTATATGTATAAAATATTACAAACATTTGATACCCCGTCTGTTATTAATCTGGACTGACTATAAAAATCTGTTGGTATTATGTATCGAATAATTTCTACAATTTCAACTGAAAAATTTTAATTTTACTTTTGTTACTTTAGTTAATTTAATAATATTTATAATTATAATGTTTATTAATGGTATAATGAGTTTTAAAATTTGTATTTAATTACAATTTATTATTTATTTTGTACCTAAACCTAATCGTCATGAATTAATATTAGTGCACATTAGTTTCTTTGTGGCACTCTGTATTCATTTTGCATGACAAACTCTCTCCTTTCCAATTATGGTCATCAACTAAACATTTCCTTCGCTACATGACATATTTATTAATTATTTGTTTTACGTTTTTTACCACCCTTCTACCAAATTAGAATATGTAATTAGTAAACATGGTACACTTATATAATAATAATTACAATATTTCCAATCCCTACCATAGGCGCAAATTGGGGGGCTTGTGAGTGCTAAGCCCCCCCCCCCCCCAACCTTAGCCGTATCCCCCCTCCACCAAAAACCTAAAACATACAATTTGAATATGCTATATTGCTATGGTATGCTTGCCCCCCCCCCTCAAGTTGAAATTGCGCCCATGATCCCTACTCATTAATCAGTAGCTTATTAAATTCAAAAATCTTACTACTTTTCAAGTACCTACAACTTAACATAAACAATTATATTTGGATATTATCTTTATTTTTTATCTAAATTTCTAATTTAATTAATCCCAACTAAATAAAACTCATATTATCATAGCGTAGATAATGTTGAGAGTCTATAAAACAAATAATCTTTTTTTGAAAGTAAGTTACCTATATATCCAGATATCACTTTACTTTTCCATAATTTATCTGATATGATTTTTAAAAAATAATTGCTGTCCACCTTGATAATTTTGTCATACAGGGTGCGGCAAAAAGAACTCCCTGATTAAGGAAACTAATAAAAACCACACCAAGTCAAATATCAAAAAAAAAAATTTATTTATAAATTGTACTTATAATGCCATTTTATATTCATTTTTTTTTTAAAATTATATCACTTAAGTGGCGGCCACGGCCCTCATTCTCGATACATTGATTGAGTCTTTCACGGTAATTTTCTATGACTCTACGGGTCATTTCGGGCGGGATAGCAGCAATTTCCTGGATTATTACCTCCTTCAGAGCTTCCAAAGTTTGTGGACGATGTTGGTACACTTGGGTTTTAAGATATCCCCAGAGAAAAAAATCGCATGGGTTCAAATCTGGTGAACGTGGCGGCCACCCAATGTAACGCTGGGTTGTTATTGGTGAACCGCCATTATTAATAAATTCCTCAACAACAAACGCACGATGCTCTCCCGACCATGCCATAATGAATACTAAAAATGGCATCGATAAGGCTTTCTATCGATGTAATTACCACTAATGTACCTCCACCCAAACCCAAACTATAACCTTATCAAACTAGGGAGTTCTTTCTGCCGCACCCTGTACAACAGTTTAAACTGGTAAAAAACAAGAGGGGCTAAGCAGTCTTATTACATTTCAAGATAAAAAAAATCAAAATGTTCTTATGATCTTAACATTATGAATGAGGTTTTCATTTCAGGTATATTATGTCACCTAAATAGCCGAAGCACTTGAATACTATTTATTCAATAACTGCCTTTGATAATTATATTATTGTTGCTATATTATAGTTTTAAAAATATTAAATAATATGTTTTATTGCATATCTTATAACTAATCTTCAGCAAATATCTACAAAACACTGAAAGAAAGATAACAAATTCTCAGTCATTCTGTATACAAGTTTAAAATTTTTATAATCGACAATAGTAGATGCCGAGTGCCATGTGTTCATCTCATCAGTTAGCTCATGCAACTTTTACAAGTGCCATTTGTACCAAAAAATATAAATGTAATATCTCGTTATTTAATGATGAGATGAACACTTGCGCTTATGCATTCGAAAGCTTAAACTGTCAATTATCCAGTAGTATACATTATGTCACTTAGCCCCTTTTGTCTTTTATCAGTCTATAATACGTTTAATATATTATTAATTTAATTCACATTTTATACGCTATAACTAATGTTTTTGTGTTTAGGTACTGGTGAATCAGGGAAATCCACATTTATCAAACAAATGCGGATTATCCATGGTTCTGGTTACTCCGACGAAGACAAAAGAGGGTTCATCAAACTAGTATACCAAAATATATTCATGGCCATGCAGAGTATGATCAGGGCCATGGACATGCTCAAAATACATTACTCTGATCCATCATGTTCTGTAAGTAGTAACTAAATTTTAAGAGATCATTTAAATATTTTGAAACAAGTGACTTCACAATTTTTTTTTTCACTCTTAATATAGTCATCCAAATTGATATTAAATACACTCATATACCTAGTGGGGAGTTTTTAAAGGAAAGATCCAGAGTTACTGGACCCCCCTTCCCCAGACATCAATATGTATATTTATTATATAAAATATTAATATATACTATTATACAGATTTATTTATATACCTATTTCAAATATACTGAAATAAGAACACTACACCCTTAATCCCAGAAAATTATTGAAAATTTGCCTAAATTAAGGTATAATTTATTATATAAAATTAAATTATGATATTAAATTATGTAAAATTATAATTAATGGTTACTACTTATGATTCATAAATTTAAATTTTCTTCGAAGTGGAAAATATTGATACGCGTGTTATGTTTGTCATTTGCCTTACATTTTTTTCTTTTTAAATATCTAAATTTCAAACATATTGTCGTTAATTTGCAAAATATATATTATTATTGTTAACAATATTGTTATGATAATATTAGAAATATATGTATACTATGTCTCATGTTGTAATATTTATAAATATATTTGAAGGAACGTGCGGAGCTCATTAAAAGTGTAGATTTTGAAACCGTCACGACATTTGAAAGTCCATACGTCGAAGCGATCAAAGCACTCTGGGGAGACTCTGGCATTCAAGAATGTTATGATCGCAGGCGCGAATACCAGCTCACAGATTCTGCTAAATAGTAAGTACAAAATTGTTTTCTGGGCTACACATTATGTAGTATGATATATTATCTTATGTAAAAAGATGCATTTAACATGAATTCAGATATTGGTTAGTGAAATCTATCTATCAGTAAAATGTATGACCAAAAAAACATAAAAACCTTTATAAAAATAATATATAATATGATTTTTAAATTCCTTTTATAGTCATATTATGATAACTGTTTAATAACAAACTTTAAGGTATAACTTTTAGTTACATACAGTATATACAGTGTGTAACAGAAAGAACTGACCAAAAAAAAAAAAAAAATTATGCTACTTAAACTTATGATAAAAATTGATAAAATTATAGGATTAGTAAATAGTTTTAGAAATATTCTCATGTTAGAAAATTTCCAAAAATAATATTTTTAAAAAAGTTATAGCGTTCCAATTTAATTTAATCAAAAAAATACTGAAATTTAAAAAAATTCTAAAAAATAAACCACTTGAGTTAGATAAATGTTTTTACCATCCAAATAGTTCTTATAATCAGATTCGCAAATTGGCCATTTTGAATTTATTCAAAAAAATTTAAATCAAATTTAAAATTTTTCATTTTTATTACACGTGTAGCGCAAGTGGCTATAAATTATGTATCAAAAAAAAAATTTTAAAATATTGATTAAAACAAAAGTTATTCCAAAAGTCAGTTCTATCTGTTACACCCTGTATAATAAATAATCAATACGTTCAAAGTAATTATTAAATACCTATTCATTTGTTATACCTAATTAATGATATTTTTTATAGTTTTATAATATGGGTTTGAATGTTTGTTTCTTTGTATTAAAATATTTTCCAATAACTTTATACTCGTTTACAGTTATTTAATGGAAATAGACAGAGTGGCCAGTCCAAATTATCTGCCCACAGAACAAGACATACTTAGAGTAAGGGTACCCACGACGGGCATTATCGAATACCCGTTCGATCTAGAAGAAATTCGGTTTAGGTAAAAATAAAAAAGCATGATGTACAATTTTAAATTTATAAGTTTTTTGCTTGCGCATGTGTTTATAATGTGTATCTATTTCTCTACATATTATTGCCAATTTATTTTTAAAATGCATGGATGTTGTTGTTTATTGCTAATAATACTAATCAAACACACTACATAGGCTATTCTTTCAGTGGTTTCTGTGAAATAAATATAAAAGTAACATAAACATCATGTTCTAATGTACACTGTAAAACTAAAATATGCATATCTACTAGAAGTTGTGATAGGGTAACAGTGTTAAAATTCTAAATTAACAATATGTTACAACTACTTAATTTTTAAATCTACTAATACCAAATCATAAAATGTATTTGATTACTTATAGTATTTTTTAAATAAGAAATGTATCTAAAACATATATACATAATATTTCACACAGTTACTTAAGCGACTTACCAAGAATCGAGGCCCCTGATTATTTACCTACCGAACAGGACATTCTACGTGCTAGGGCTCCAACTACAGGCATTATCGAGTACCCTTTCGATCTTGATGGTATTGTCTTCAGGTATCATTGTAAAACACGTACATTACAAAAACCTTAAATATCCTGATGTAGCTAACCCAATAAGTCATTATGCTCCATAAAAAAATTCAATAAACATATGTTTATTATTTACCTATTAATATGAATTAAACTAATCATATGTATTTATGCTATTGACCTGTCAATAATCTTTTGACTAGTTACAATCACAACAATATGTTTTAAGGTGTTGCACTTTGTTTGTTTAAATAGCTTTTGTCTATATTGTATTAGCTTTTAATTTTTTATTATTATTATTACTGATTTTGAGAGTAAATTATCAATTACCTTGTTGTGCTTTATTTATTTGTTTTTTAATATAAAATATTTCTCTATTTAGAGAATAATAATAGCTTTTTTTTATATTATTTTGCTTAAAAAAACGATCTAACAAATGCTTTTTTTATGTGAAGTAAATTTTGGTATAATTTAGTATAATTTCAATTTCAATTTTGTTTTAATAACAACAAATATTGACATTTAGGATGGTCGATGTTGGAGGCCAGAGATCAGAAAGACGAAAATGGATCCATTGTTTTGAGAATGTAACATCCATCATATTCTTGGTGGCACTTAGTGAATATGATCAGATTCTTTTTGAGTCCGAAAACGAAGTATATATTTTTCATATTTTATTTATTGTCATATTTAATTAATTTTTTCTGTTATCGTTTAATTTCAGAATAGGATGGAAGAATCCAAAGCATTATTCAAAACTATCATAACATATCCTTGGTTCCAACACTCATCAGTAATATTGTTTTTGAACAAAAAGGATCTTCTCGAAGAGAAAATCATGTATTCTCATCTGGTTGACTACTTTCCAGACTTTGAGGGTAAGTAGTTATACTTAATAATATTGAAAATTATTATTTCATAATAAAAATGACAAACTGGCAATATCTAATGTTTAAACATAGGTTAACTTATGAAAACAATAATTTAAGTTTATGTTAAGAGGATGTTACACCCATATGTTTTGTCTTAATCTTGTACAAATGTACAACATAGCAAACTGTTTTGCCCAAAACAACTTTTATCTTTCTGTGTTTGTAGTAGTGGCTTTAAAATTTCTGAAAATATAGGGTAGAAAATTATCTATGCAACAGCGTGCCTATATTTTAGATAACATAAATACAATAAAAGTTATTTGCTTCTGAACATTTTGTTTTTTGTTTTTTTCATTTGCTTATTAAAAAATAAAAAGCACGCTGTTACACAGATAAAGTTCTTCTTTACGTGTTGTGAAAATTTTGTAGTTCTACAACAAATATGGTGCGAGGAAAGTTGTCCCGCACAAAACAATATTTGGTATGTTGTACATTTGTAAGACGGAGACAACACATGCGGGTGTGACGTCCTCTTGAAAGAAAAAGTAAATTGTTTAAATTAGGGGTCGTGGTTGTGAACGGGTAATAGAATACACGGGTACACGGAGCTCGGGCAAACGGGTAAAAAATTATATTAGAGCCCGTGTTTTTAATACCCATGTATATTGCATATTAATTCAGAATTCAAAAATACTTTATGTTACGTTATGTATATTCAAATAATTGGTTATTTATTAATAATAAAAATTATATAGCCCTCCATTACTTACCTACCTATTATTTAAGTATGTTATGATACCTAAAGTAGCAAAAACACAATATAATATGATATGCTTTCTGTCATATTGAGTTCAGAAAGTGAAGAAATCGTTAAGTCTGAACTGCAAAGTAGTGAAATACAATTGTATTTGAGTTGTAAATATATGAGTATTTTAGCTCACGGGTATTAATAAAACGGGTGTCTTAATACACGGGTTTACACGGGCCTTAACCCCGTCTTAAACGGGTACCTGTGTAGTTCACTACACGTGTAATCGAGACCTCTAGTTTAAATTATGTCTTTTATACTTTAAAATATCTAACTAATAATTCCTTGAATTAGTAATAAAATATTTTTTGTCAACAGAGTCCTCTTAAGGAGTCCCGGTGCCAATTTTCCATTTTTCCCACATATTTATAATACTTTTCCGCTTATCTACTATCTGATGTTAATACTGAGTATTTTATTCTGGTTTTTTGTTTGAAAGAAGAAAACTTAATATTTTGCATTGAACTCTGATTTTGAACTTATTTTAAATAATGGTAGGCGTAAAATAATTTGTAAAAAAAAGCTTAATATTTTGTTTTTAAAGAATTTCGTAGAATATTTCTCTATAAGTTAAAAAATAAAAAAATAATTTTGTTGATCCCGCAAGACAGGATCATTTTTCATGTAAGGTGTATTTATAAGGTTAAAACGACATCAAAAGCACCGGGCGCCTTAAAAATAAAAATACATTATAATATAGTAGGTATTTGGTTCCAACATATTATATGTACTTGATATTTAAATAGAATATTGTCTTTTATTATATGTATTTACTATTAATATAAAATAACATCTGTGGATCAAAACATTTTTTCATAAGTTTTCAGTAATTTAGTATAGGTACTATCATTTTTAAATTTTGGTTTTAAATAAAATGAATACTTCAGTTAATTTTTTTTATCTTTTGTTTCTTTACATTTTTATGAAAAACTTTTGTGATAAATAGGTAGTAAACAAGACAATGATGCTGCCCAGCAATATATTTTGAAAATGTATCTTAAAACAAATCCAGACCCCGATCGCATGTGTTATTCACATTTTACAGTTGCTACAGGTTGTAAATCTATAACATAAGTCCTTCATCCTGTAATTATTCCTGTGAATTTCACATTACCGGTTGTAAATTTGTTCATATGTATTGCGTTATTACCTTTTTGTTACTTTTAAGCCTTACCTCGTTATTTTAGTAGTCTCAAACTTTCAATTGACTGAAATAGTATAGTATTAAAAAAAAAAAACTTAATTTTTTAAAACTTTATTTCCATCCATTTTTGATTGTTTTTGTTATTTTAAAAACTACTAAAAATTAGTTTAATCAAATGATAAATCTGAGTATGTTTTAATTTAAACTTTTTCAAATACTATGTTCAATTAAATATCATATACCTATTGAATTGTTAATTCACCATCTGGTTTTGTGATATCTAATTTGGGGATTTATTATGATATTTGTTAGTATTCATTTTAAAACTCCTAATTGATGATTCTATTACAATAAAAGGGGTGCATAATGCAGTGATATTTTATTATTTTATATAGCTACAAATAAAATTCATATCTAAAATATATAACTGTGATTTTATATTTATAACCAATATAATTGTCTTAGGTCCTCAAAGGGACGCCATAAGTGCACGAGAGTTTATACTAAGGATGTTTGTGGATTTGAATCCTGATAGTGAGAAAATAATTTATTCACATTTCACATGTGCCACAGGTATTTAACAGAATTGATAATCATTGTGCATGAGCTTATGGGACTTCTGGTTTTTTTTTTGTGTGCATTGTATTCTCAATGTGGTTACGCATGTAATAATGAAAAAGAATGAGTTTTTATTTTTACAGTTCAACATTTGCCAAACATCAGTTTTATTTTACATAATATATACTTCAATACTTATTTGGTATATAATATTTTTACTACCAAGGTGTTGTAAAGAAGCAATTTTAAATCATTTATTCAAATATATGTATAATAATGAACTTGGACTTATCATGTAACTATTACTATGTACAAATATCTTTTATCCTGATTAATTAGTTATTAATAGAATCCAAAATCCATCCGTGTAAACAATTAGTGTAAGCTATTATATCTTAGTTATTACAATCCCTATTATTTTCATTTTATCATTTTTTTTTTTTTTTACATGAAATAAAATTAATTATTAAATAACAATATTAATTATGTTATGTGTCTTCTTTACATGCTGCTTGTTTTTACAACAAATCAGATACGGAAAATATAAAACTGGTGTTTTGTGCTGTTAAAGATACAATTATGCAAAGTGCTTTAAAAGAATTCAATCTAGCCTAATTGTTACTACTTATTGTTGTTATTATTATTATTATATTTTATTATTATTATTATTATTATTATTATTATTATTATTATTATTATTACTCTTTATTATTATTATTTAAAAATAACAATGCTAACAATTATTAGATAATATTTTATTTTGATTGTGTTTTATTGAAAGTTATTAAATCAATAAAATATATTTTATTTTATTTTACTTAGTGTGTTTTGTTATTTTTTAATAATTTATATACCAAATTGTTTAAATGGTATATTATACAAAACATTTCATTACTTCAAAGCTATTACTCATAGATTTTGCATTTTCTTGTGGGTTTTTAAATTATGGGATTATGTGCTTGAAATGCTGTACCATAATTTTTGCATGCTGATGGCTATCAATAATTTTTCATTATACATATGATTTTTTTAAGGTAATATCAAATATTTTTAATTTACTAACACGCAATTTATATAAACTTATGCATGTTTTTTTTGTTAAATGACAACACAAGCATGTCTTTTAAAATATGGTATCATAAAATGGAGATTAAAATTCGGCCAGTCAAATGATTAATTCAACGTATAATGACTTATTTTCAGATACCGAAAACATTAGATTTGTCTTTGCGGCAGTGAAAGACACCATACTACAATCCAATCTCAAAGAATACAACCTTGTGTAATGTTGCACAAATAATGCGAAACCCCATATGTTAATATTTTTTACTATTATAATGTTAAAATAACAATACGATTAGTATAAATCCTAATTATATATAAAAACAAACAACAAAAAAGTAAAAAAAAAAAAAAAAACGAGAAAATGTATCCTATGTTTTTTGTACAATATTTTTAACAGAGTACGTTTTCTCTCACATTTTTATCTCCATGAGTGTCAGTTTGTTAATGTTGGTGTCGTGTGTGAGTCGGTGTAAATCCGTCATGATTTCGATAACATAACATATAAAGGGTAACTTAAATTTTTTTTTAATACAAATTTTTTACTCATGTAAAAATTAATTGAAAGAAAATTATGATTAATACTTTTTATAAGAGCGCATTTTTTTTTAATTTAATTTAATTTTTTATTTAAAAAAAATATATGGTTAATCTCCTATATGTTCATTGCATTTAACCCTTATGTTATAATAATTATACAAACTATATAATATTTAAATATAATATTTAAAAAATGTCAATATGAAATACGTGTACATAAATCTAATGAGATTAAGAAATTATTAATATCAGAATATAAATGTTTAAGTGTAAGTAAAAACAAAACAATTCAACTAAAAGAAACAAATGTTATTTCCAACCCCCCCCCCCCCCCCCCATTTACCCAATTATACATAATTGTTTTCTTAAATGGAAAATTATTTTTATTTTATTAACATCATGAGGTGGAGGTTTTACTTGTGCAATTTTAATAATTTATTGAACCCTTAAAAAGTGTGTAAGGGTAGTTCTAGTCAGTCTCGTTTAAAAACTATAAAACATACATTTTAAGCAAAATATTGTGAAATTTTCTGAGTTACCTGTGTAAATTTTATTGATTAAAAAAATTGTAATTTTTGGTATTTATATTGATAATCTATGGGAAACATCTCAACATTGTGCTCACCCCATTTTCGCTCTGTATTTTATTTAAATTTTAAGACACTCGTTTTACTTGTTATTATTATTATTATTATTATTATTATTATTATTATTATTATTATTATTATTTAATATTTATACATATAATTATATGTTTTTGTTTGTTTGTGTGTGTGTGTGAATGTGTGAGTGAATATATTATGCTTAGAAGTCGAGAGGATTAACCTCGACAATCAAAACATATTATACTATCAACAAATGGCGCTAATTTTTCTTATTTTTTAATAACTGTTAACATATTATTTTCAAAAAATTAACAAGACCCACCCCCAAAATAAAATTAGTGTAGTAGTAGTTGTAGGAGTTGACCTTAACAACAGTAATGGTTAATAATATAACTATTTTGTATTGTCTTTTACGACAGATACATACAGACAATGTGTATTCATACACCTCAAACGCTGTTCTGGGCCATATACTAGTAAATTATCGACGTTTAGATCAGCGCTCTTCTGCTTTACCATTTGTTTGCGTGAAGCTGATCAGTTTGGAATTCTAACAAAACATGAGTATCTAGTTAATAGTGATCTAATACCCACCTATTTCTACTTCTTCTGCTACTACTACAACTACACCTCTGCTGTTTTCATTACACAGACCAAATACAGTGTTCTTAATCAGTATCTCATCTTTCATATTTTTTTTTTCGGAAGTAATTTAGTGAGAATTTTCAAATGTATCATCGGACTGACCTCGTAATAAATATATATATTGTACGTCTAATAATAATGTTAATATAATTAATTTTTCTGGGGTGATCACATCAACTCGACCACCTGGTGTATTTAAAATTTAATGTATTTTTTTTCCTTTTTCCATTGTATAAATATTGTTTTATACTATTGCAAGCCATTATTTTCAATACTTTTATAATATGATATGGTAATAAGAGAACATAATATATATAAACGACTATCGTCGCACGTAAATATGTTATGTATTTTATTTTATTTTATTTTTGTTTTTTATCAACAGTTAAACACAAATAAAATATTATATACATATTGTATGGATAATTGACGTTTAATGTTTTGTAAGCCACATTTTATTATTTATATTCTGATATTAAATTTTTTGTTTTATTAAATTATGTTATATTTTTTCCGTTTTTTTTTTTGTTTTTTATCAAAGAAGAAATGCTGCCGGTTTTTTTATTATTATTATAATTATTATTATTTTTTTTTTTGTTATATTTTCTTATCGGTCATCCGATAAAACTAGTGCAATTTCACTTTAAAATTATATGCAAACATAATTATTAAAAAGTACTTAGTCAAAGTGTTACCTGTTAGTTTACAGTACTAACAAAAATATGTATGTACATAATATATACATCTATCATATATGTATATGTATAAAAAAAATTATTTATATATACATAAATGTTCATGTATAAAAAATTGTTTTAATAACAATCAAATGTTGGATAAAAAATATTCCTTGAGTTCATTATTTTGATACACATGTATATAGTTTTTTTTCTGTGTGATGTCTAATGTGAATTTTTTTCAAAAAGAAAATATACAATTATATCGCTTTTTAAATGGTTCTTTTTCTTTTCTATTCTTACAACATATAATATAATATATTTTGGTTTTCGTTTTTAAATTAATAAGAATACAATATATTTCAAAAAGACTTGAATTATTCCATATTATTGTTCATATTTTGGTTTTGAGCTAATAAGTTATATTTTGACCATATATTTAATGTATTATTTTATATTTCATTAAATGCCTGCATTATCTTAATTATATTATTTTTCCATATTTGAGCTTATATTTTATTATTCTATATGTTATGATTTTTTTAGATTTTTTTTTTTTTAGTTACTGATTTATTGGTATATACAATATATATTTATATATATATATATGTAGATCCTTAAACTTATCTTTTTTTGTTTTCTCTGGCTACATTGTTTATCAATTTCAATCTATTGTCATGCATTTGACAGTGGTTTATGATTCATTGAATCTTGGTAATAATATATTGATATAATCATTTAATAACCATAAGGTTCTTTAGTTAAACAAGAAAAAAAACAAACAAACTATCAATTTACTTGCTCTATGCCAGCTATTTATCATTTCATTTTTTTTAAGTTCAGTAGTTAGGTTATACTACTAGGCCAAGTTATTGCAATAATGAAATACTGTCTGTTCCATAATTATCAATCATTGCATAGCCTTTGTTCAATTTAAATAATTAGGTTATACATACTATTATGTGCTTTTGAAATCATATTACTAAATACTACATTTTCACCTCTATAAAAAATGTTTAGATAATCCTCTTCAAAAACTTGTTTAACACAAAACATTAATTGATGTTGTTAATAGTTTTTCAATTCAATTCAGTTCCCACAATTATTAATCGTGCAACCTTAAACCAATTATACTTTACTTATTTTTCAGTGGTATTAATTTCAAACAATAGTACATAAAAAATGCTAATTTTTATAATTATTTTGGTATTCCTAAAAAGTAAAATTGCCAGAGCAAAATGAATAGTTTATTTTAATTTTTATAATATAAGTAAAAATATTAATTTTTTTTTAAATTAATTATAAGAGAAGACATAATACGCAAATTTATAAATTATAATTATTAATTATTATTTATAATTTATTTAATTTATACGAATTTTTTGAAATTCGCTCAATTTATTTAGTTCAAACAATATAATTTGACCATTTATTTTAGAGGTTATTTTAATAGGTTTAAGTTTCAAACAATATTTGTGACATATCTACTATATGCAAGTTACCTCCTTATGTCACTTCTGCTATTCAATTATATAGTCATAAATTTTCAGCTAAGAATAAACTACCATGTTTTTTTTTATTAAAGATAGAAATTCTGGAATATTACAACACATACTTTAAAAATATTTTATGAAAACAAATTAATATTATAGTAAATCTACTAACCTTGCCATGCATAATAAAAACATCCAAATCTATACGAATAGTATAAAGGTTGCTCAATGTAACACCAAAGTGATTTTATTGAATGTTAACCCGTGGTTTTTTTTATATATTTATTGCCAAGTAAAACATTTTTACTGTAATTGAGAAATACATATTGACATCAGGGCCTCTGTTAAGAAATCTCCATCCTGTGGGAGGTGGGTGGGGAGGCACTATTGGGGCCATAAGTTTAGCAATGATACAAGCATGTGCGTAGGCCGTAGGGAGATCAAGTATATTGGAGGGGCTGCAAAAACAATTAATAATAATAATAAAAAAAAACTTCTGCATGAAATACAAATAATTCTAAAAGACCAATATTCACACTGGGGGGGGGGACTAAATCTTTTCCAAGCCCCCCCCCCCTCTAGCTATGGTTATGGATACAAGATTGTGAAAATTGCCCTACCTAATGTGGATTACTTACAAAACTATACGGTTTGTCATGCATACCAAATTAGATAATGAAAATTAATAATTAATATGTTATGATAACACAGCGATAATATGACATGTTCCAACCATGAACTACTACTACTTCATGGTTCCAACATACCAAAAGTATGTGAAACATTTTATTGATTAACACAAATTAGTTGAATTATCGATTAGAATTTTTTTTGGCTGTATACAGTTCTACAATATCTAAAATAACTCATAATTTTATTTTATTACAAAACTAATTATCAATTAAATGAAAATACAGTAATTCATTGCAGGAACAATTATTCTAGTCTAGCTCCCAAGCGATTTTTTGGAAATCTGATTTTTCAAAATTAGTGTTTTTGTTTGATTAATATGATGATACTTTCAAAAAGTCGCTCTACTTCATTAAGAAGTAAACACAGAAAATGCTAGTATAAATATTTTGTGAACATTTCAAGTATTTACGGTTATTTGTTTGTGTTATATTTGCCATGTTGTAGTACTCATTACTTTATGATGTGTTATGCCAAATAAAGTGAAAACAAAATCAATTTTACAGAAAATTCCCAGTTTTTGGTTACATATTTTTTTGATGCTTTAGAATACTACTGGGAATTTTCAATTTTGACTTCTCAAAGGTACCAACTTTTTCAACAGAAAAAATACTGAAGTTGAAAATCTTAAATCAATGGATTCATTGCTCAGCTAAGAATCTAAAATAGTGTTTGAAATCATAACAAGCTTATTTTGTATACAAATATTATATATTCTTAGCTAATAAAGAATATAATCAAAGTATGTTTTTCTTGCTTTTCATTTGTAATATCAATACTTAGAACCTACTATAATTCACTAAAAAATAAGAAACATTATATCAAGGATTCAGTTGATCTAATTATTCTTACTCTCAATAATTCTCTAGCCTTCGTTATTTTTTCTGATACTTATTCAACTTCCAACTAACCCATATGCATTATTTTTTTACATCTACCTAACCTATAGGCAGGCCCCTGAACAGTTCAATTAGATTTTTAATGGCCGAATAGGTACAACTTTCCAAGCTGGGCCACTGTATAATACTCAATAAAAATAAGTAAATTATCCAAAAAGTGCATTGAATTACAAACCCATGAAGCTTATCTTTTCTGTGTTTAGAACTATCTTTAACACAGACCACAGTATATTATTAACATTCTTTAAAGACATATAGTATAGACCTAATATAATTGATTAAAAACTAAAAATAACTAGAGTTTCTAATGTCCCATCATAACAATACAGTAGGTACGGGATATTAATTTTGTGACCACCATCCCCAAGTTATGTATAGAACGTTTTTATGAAAAAATGTCTGGTACCCTTGACTTGAAACTCTGCGCACGCCTGTAACCCAACCCTAGTATACAATATACACCTCAATATTATAAACGCTACTATGTACTTCCATTATATTCATCATTCACAAACTTATACATTTACCTAGTTGGTATTATAAAATCCTTGTATACCATGAATGGAAAATTGTTATCACACAGCTCAATGATAAGCCAAAGAGTTTTTTAATACTTTTTATTGATAAAAAAAAAAAAAAAGAGTGAAAATATGAACATTTTTGAAACAGTCTCAGAACAAAAACAAAATTACACTTCTATTAGTGATTATATACTACTTTTACAGTTAATTAAACAGCTTAAAATACATGAATTTTCAAACAAAAAAAAATATTTAAATTATAAGACAGTCATTTTACTTTTATGTAGACATATAAAATAGTCTTTTATAATAAATGAAATTTCCCTTCGTGTTCAATGTGATCATAAAAAAATACATTATATTTATCTACTGGCTTATTCATTACAGTGTTCAATGCAGTCTGGGATACCATTGCGCCTATTATGGAGGTTGTTGGACTCAGCTCGCAAAACAATTCACTAAAATACACAATTTAATATTAGTTTCATATATAATAATTAATAACAGTTATGATTTATTTATATATTTACCCATAGTATTCTTCAAATACATCATCTTTATTTTCTTGATCTGAAGAGGAATAATTGATTTGAAGATGAATTATGGACTTCAATTCTTCTATATCTTCTTCAGATGTATCAGGATTTGGCTTACGATTAGAATCGGATTGAAATTTTAATAAAGCTAAAAGAATCACAATTAATATTTAAATTATTTTATTCAGGCACTAATTAACACATAGTCAACAATAATATCAATTTTAATGTACCTGAGGTTAAATAATACAGCTGTGGTAGTTTTTTTGTACTAGTAAGAGTATCGATTTCAGCATTGTTTGGAAATATTTCACCATATAAAGAATAGGCGGAATTCCTAAATGATAAACACAAAAATAAAATATTTAAATTACAGTGAAACCTCTAAATACCAGATGACACTTTTGGTCACTGACGTTTTGTCCGGTATTCAGAGGGAGAAAAAATTGTTCTCTACTTATATCAATTAATAATTATATGTACCTATGTAAATATGTAGAAATTTTATTCAATTTAATAATGGCATTATACATAGTATATTAATTGTTATATGTATATGTATGAATGTAGCATATATTATTTTTGTTTTCCTTTGCCATTTTTAATTAAGGGGCGGCCTGTGCACGACCTGTTTTTTTGCTCAAAAACATGCCTTACAGAAAAAACTCTCACGCCTCGTAGATTGGTCCGATTTCCGTATTTTTTTTTTTTTTGTTAAATAGAGGAAGATTTATTGCAGGGCTTATTGTACTTGGATTTTCAAAATTATTTTTCAAAATTTTATATTACCAGTTTGAATTTAGTCCATTTTTACAACTTTTTAATTTTTAGCAACGTAATCAAAAATCGAAGTCCGATGCGCCCTGTAAAAAATATTCTTCTATCTAACAAAAAAAAAATTACGGAAATCGAATCAATCACGTGATGTGAGAGTTTTTCCAGTAAAGTGTGTTTTGGTCGATACACCCTATTAACCCCCCTCCCTAAATAAGTATTGGGTAGTAGATTAGTGGAGAAGTCTTATAATTGAGGTGGCAACTAAAATAATATTATAAAATTTAATTTTCAAATTTTATAGAATTGCGGAAAATTTGAAAAGTTGCGACCAGACCCCTTAACGCACAAACACCCATATTTGTATTAGAAACTCGAAATTCAAGAATTTTTATTTTTTATCTTTAAGTTAAATGTTTTCTTTTAGTGACCATTGTGCACTACAATAGGTATATGTTGTATATTGGAATCACAAACACAACTAAATACGTCATATGTTTGAATCAAAAACAAAATTAAATACGAACAGGACAACTTGGAATAAACTACAAAAATATTTTCATTGAAGCAATTATATTTTGTATCATTACTGAACGGATAAGATAAAGATGATGGGTAATAGTAATAATGCAGAACTTACAGTTGCAGATGTTATCTAGATATTCCACAATTATTATTCTAAATTTACGATAAAAAATTATTAAAATCAGAAGTTAAAATCCCATAAAAGTGCCAGTTATTTAGAATGTCCCGTATAGGGTTTTGAGTTTTTCTATAAATAAGTAGTGAAAATGTACCCGTTCCCAAAAAATTTTCCACTATTTGGGGGTGTCACTGTTTTTTTATATAAAGTAATTAGATATTTAATTGCTAATTACTTACACGTCTTGGTAAAAATATCCAAATAACCCATAAACATCAGCTATGAATATTTTTACATTAGATTTTCTACAATTTTCACTCAGTCTTTTATAAGTACTTGGAGAACATTCAGTGGCTATGACCAAATCGAATGAAGTCACAAAACTATCCACATTTTCTTCGATTGGGGTTGTATCAACTATAACCTTGACATTTGGGTTCAGCTTTTGTGCTGAACTCAAACTCGCTTTAGCACGCTATAATTATACAATAAATATAACAATAACTTTATTACACTTTAAGCTTGGTAATAACTAGATGCAGTACTTACATTACGTTCTTCGCTATCGCGCGGGATAAGGAACTGGGAACAACGGTCTAATATGGAAACTTCTGTGTGATCCTTCAGGGTAATGGAATTAACACCGGACAATATCAAATTCTTAGCGATCTCTGCGCCTAAGCCTTGCATTCCGATTAAAAGAACTTTTGTTGCTCTTAGCCTAGGTAATGTTAAAATACATATGAAACAAAAGTTAACTAACTACTCGTTGCCTATACACATACTTATTCTGTCCATCAAAACCCCACAACCGAATTTGTCGGTCATAAACCTTTCGTTCGTCTTTTGACATCTCACCGTCACCATTCTTCATCAATTCGGAAGCCATCTCGTTAATATTGCAATGAGTCACAAGTACTATAATTTACTTCTAGTAATAAATATTACCTTATAATATTATATTTTATCACAAATTTTATTTTTACGCAGGTACAAATGTAATCTTTTCGAGTTTCGCAGCCAATTTCTACCGGCGTGAATCACTCAAACACGATCGGTTGAATAATACACATATAAGAGTTGTATTATAGTACAGGACTCGATAAAAGGTATAACACTACCTATGTTAGAAAATGAATTGGTAACAATTCAAATAAGATAAAACAGTGAATTTAGAGATAGAATAATATTAGACAAGCAGTTTTGAACTTACGGCAGCGGCAACTGGAAAACAGACGTCCGGTATTCAACAGCTACAGCGTACAAAATAAAATCGGATTGTACAATGGGCGATGGGGTCAATGGTTAGTTTATGGTTAGTTATTGACTATTGTGGCCGAACGCGTACGTACGTAGCCCGCCAATCCGGCTAAAGAGTAAACAATAAAAGGACGCGGAGTAACCACCAACTAAGTACTAACTAGGTATGCTACGCCGCCATTTTGCGACTAATGTTATGTGAATATGAATTTTCCCCACTTTATTTTGTCGTTGATAAATGAGTCGCAAAATGGTGGCATAGCTTCCAATTATAATATGTAGAGCCTAACTAACAACTAACTTTAAATACTTACTTTACTCAGTACTAACAACTAACTTTAAATTTAAATAACCGGCTACGGAGGTAACAAACAGTTTGTACTGCAAAGACAAAGTCTATAATATTATGTATAAACGGTTTACAATTTCGGCTACCAGATAGTACTATCATAAAACTACCATTCTTGGTTAGGTACCTAACCTAACTATAATAATAACCACGGTTT
>NC_042494.1:141070505-141070589 GCF_005508785.2 Acyrthosiphon pisum
TAACGCGATCTTAATTAGTGTATTTTGAGTAGTTTGTAATCGAGAGAGAGTGTTATCATAGGATCCTCCCCAGCCTATTACTCC
>NC_042494.1:141070639-141071891 GCF_005508785.2 Acyrthosiphon pisum
GAAAATACATTACAATTACAATTTTTAATGTTGCCAATATTTTTGAACAATTATATGCATATTCACTTATATACAATATACCTTCAAATTCTTAAACTAAAGGTCCACTTACATTTTTTTAGAACTTAAAATAATCATGCAATATTACATTTTTTTATGATTACCGTCTACCGAATAATGATGAAAACAATTATATTATATATATATATAATTATTAAACTGTACCTAAATACCTAATATTATTTTATCATTACCTACAATGGTTCATCATTTATAACTTACAAGTTGAAGTGGACAGTGGTTATTTACTCATTTATTACTGGATCAACTACCTATACTACAAGATATTAAATTAAAATGAATAATATACCTATATAATATTAAATTGTTTGACACACTAAAAACGTCATTCCCTTCATTTGTTTTGTAATTAAATACAATTAATTTTCACTACCTATTGAATATACATACCTATTTTCTTTATACTTATACTCCGGCCCACGAGAGTCCATACGTAAACCGCGCATTCATATAGTAATACGTGACGTCTGCTTTCTCCCACCATGATGCCATTCCCTCTATTCGGCTACGTGCCCATGCGCAGTGACGGACGCATTCTGACCACGATTAAAGATATACTGGTTACACATCGAGACTGTATAACACGGCTCGAAAAGCGCGATTGAAAATGTACTGACTAGTAGCACTATCTAGTGGTCTCTTCAACTTATTTTAACCACGTAAATTTCTTAATTATGAAAACTAAGTATTTATACAGTGGCGTCATTTCAGTTTTCAATAGAGGGGGGCAAAGGTTTTGACCGGCCCGAAAGGGTAAAAAAACTGCTCGCCTCGATCGCAACCACATATTAACTGCTTACATTTTTTTATGGTACCCTTTTTAATTTTTATTAACTATATAGGTAACATAATTTTTAAATAAAAGGTAGCAGATATTTTAGAAAAACAATTATATACTTATATCAGTTAAAAGTCTACAAGCTATTATATGGCAATATTTATATTGATAAACAATAATATTAGTAGTTTATTATAGGATATCTTCTTTTTTTTATTTCTAAAAATATATATCAACTGCATTATCTACAAATCAATTTTACCTGATTCATCACTTATAGCCTATACTCTATTACTCTTATATAGGTATACGATATATTCACAAATTAATATTATCTTAAATAATAATAATATATATTTTTTTTTTATTGCTTGCTTTCTGGCTCAGCCGCTC
>NC_042494.1:141071941-141073112 GCF_005508785.2 Acyrthosiphon pisum
GGAGGGTGCAGTAACCCCTCCCCTTGACATGTCACTGTTGTGCATGACCTGCGGATGAGGTCTGGACACGCCTATGTCTAACTCATTGACCTATAAATAAAATGTTTCGTGCGAAATCGTATTTTTAGTTTGATAGGGGGCTGAGGAAACGGCATATGAGGAAAATGCTATTTTCGGTTGTCGGGGATTTTTGAAAAAAATCGCGTAAGGTTGTTCAAATTCCGTAATAAATATCGGCCTAAAAAATTGCAAAAACACAATATGGTGGGAGGGGGGTTAAGGAAACATACGAGGATATTTCGGTCTACGATTAACGATAAAAAAATAAAATACTATGATCCGTAAGCAAATTCTTGACTTTTCGTGGTTTTATTATATTGTTAAAAATGACAGTAAGTAATAATAATTTATATAAAAAAATGAATAGTTTTAAATTTAAAGTATTCCTATTCGGTGAATATTATATTCTGCAAAAAAACAATGTGTAGACCTGAGTGCCCCCCCCCCCCAACAAAAACATAGTCGGTGGCAGGCACGTAGCTAAGGGGGGGCCAGGGTGTGCCTGGCGCCCTGGCCAACCCTATTATGTGTCCGGCCCACCCAAAATATAAATAGGGGCCCATTATTATACGGTGGCTTTTAATTTTAATGAAATTTATAATATTGTCTAAATATTACACAAATAAAATCAAATATATCGGGTTTTAATTAGAATCTAAAATAAGTTACGTAACGTAACTAAATTCAATTCATGTCCATTTCTGGAATAAAATATTTATATTGTATTACATTTAAATTCTGTTGCTACCACGGATATAGATACTATGGTTGCACAACGAACAATAATATGACGGCGCCAAATGTTCTTATCAAGTTACATAAATACATACATAGTATCCATACAAAAAAAAGTCGCGACATACTAGCGCTCCACCGTGGCTAGGTAACCCGGTTTGGTTACCGTACTTAGTAGTAGTTGTAGAGGGCGCTAGTAAAACGCGACTTTTTGTCAGAATTGATAAGAACATTCGGCGCCGCTCAGCACAGTGATCCAATATGGGCCGTCGTGCAACCATAGTATTTGTTCTGTGATAGTATCTATATCCGTGGTTGCTACCAAGAATCGATGATAATTTATCTTTATAAGTCATAATATCGTCAACGATTGATT
>NC_042494.1:141074207-141088439 GCF_005508785.2 Acyrthosiphon pisum
GGAACCGGTCGCCGCCTGCGCGACGAGGTACGTTCTTATTCCGCGCGGAGTATAGTCCATCTTAGATGCACATAATATAAACATATTACAGTCGTGAGTCGTTCTATTTTTATTATTATCGGCCACAGGAAACACATTGATATTTCCTGCGGCTTGTATATGTGTAGAAATATATTGTGATAAAAAAAATATATTACTTTACCATATAATTCGGTAGGTACCAGTTATCGTCGAGAATGAAAATTAATTTCTATAATCAATATTCAATAGTAAATTTGAGGTTTAACTAGGTATATAAATTTAAGGGTAAACGGTCACTTTGTACCAGGGTTGGCACGAAAAAGCCCACCCCGAAAAAACCCGGGCTGCTTTTCTGGGTTAAACCCTCTTGATATTTTGAAAAACCCATAAAAAAACCCGGGCTGCTTTTCTGGGTTAAACCCACTAATATTAAATTTTTAACTACAAAATAATTTGCAAATTGTTGAGCTTTTTATAAATTTGGTCGACATTTGAAATTTAAATGCTTAATGCTTATTGAACAAAAACTTGTGCCTATGTATATTAAATTATTCAATATCTATATAATATTATATGTGTGTACAATTATTTTTATACCCTTCTATTGTTTAGAATTTTGATGCGCATATGATGTATGATAATACGGTGCAGGTAAACAGACGATGCGCAAACGATGTATGATATTTTGGCACAGGTAAACATATGATGCGCAAATGATATACGGCCCTTTTTACCAGACCGTACAAAGTGACCGCGTTTCGCACTTTTAATGCCTGACCGTATAAAGTGACCTAGAACCAAATTTAAATGTTAAATTTATAACACGATATTAATCAAATCGAATCTAATAACAAATATTAATATATTGAAATATTTTTTTTTCAAATTCAAATTTAATGAAATCAAATTTTGCGCCCCTATTCCTACTCGATATTTTGCGCCCCTAGAAGGTGCCCACCTTGCCAGGCCCTGATCTAAGATAATATTATACAGAGGTCAGCAATCCGCGGCCCTCATTGAAATTTTATGTGGTTAGCAAATGATCTAAGGTACCAATTAATTTAGAGGAACAAAATAAAGGATAAATAAAATATAGGATCAAAATCACAATTAAAGATATACTTTAATCGTGATATAATACACGGCTTATGATAGTAGTTATTATGGTAGATAACACATTTATTTTATACCTACCTATACATTACACACATTACATACATTACCACTAAATAGGTGCAATCTACAAAGTATAACTGTAGAACTGCAGTATTTTGGTAAATTTTCCACTAAACTTTTTTTTCTATTATTTTTTACTTTTTATGGTAGGTAACAAATATATAATATGTACAAACATATTATAGATTACACTTACACACTAAAATACAAAGTACAACTTACTGTAGATCAGGGGCGTCATTTGTGGAGGGGCAGGGTGTGCAATGGCACCACTAACTTAAAAAATGTTAACAATTGGCCTGCCATTAATACTCCAATGCGCCGTCATAATTAACTTATACATGTTTTCAAATATAGGTAATATAAAATATATATATTTTAAGTTTTTGTATATGTACAGTAATGACATTAGCTGGTTGCTTTAACTGCTTATAAGCTTTTAATTCTTTGAATTGCTAGCTATTTAAAAGTTGCATTAGTCGTTATGAGTTTCAATTAGAATTATAAAAGGGAAGGAAAGAATATTTACATAGGTTTGCATAGGTTTCCTACATTTATATATATATAAATATATATTATTTTTAATGGCCTGATGAAATGTCAAAATTGGCCTGCCTAAAAGTTTGCACACCCAGAAAAAAAACTGAAATGACGCCCCTGCTGTAGATCTGTATAATAGAATAAGATTTTCGGTAAATTTTTTACTAAACTTTTTTTCCGGTACTTTTTTTTCCGATTACCCTTGTAAATACGCCTATGGCTTGACGTGAATATCTGAAGGGGGGGGGGGGTAATGGAGTCTTTTTACTTTATGGATTTTTAGTTTTACCGTTAGACAGTCTTGGGTAGTATTCCAAATATAGTATTCCGAATACTGTATTCTGAATACTTTTTAAGTATGCCGAATACTTTTAGAATACTATTTCCAAAAGTATTTGTAATGTATTCTGAATACTTTATTCGGAATACTTTTATGGTATGAAAATTAAATTGTTTGATTTGCATGTTATTCCCTTGCATTTGATTTAAAACAAAAATACAAAATTTATATTTTATGAATTGGAAATTTGGAATCAATAATATCTATTTATATCATACAATATCAAAATTATAACTGGTATCGTTTCATGTATTAACCAAAAATATTTTTAAGTATTCGGAATATTATATTTATCAAGTATTCGAATACATATTCGGAATACTATTTTTCATAAGTATTCAAGTATTTATTCCAAATACTTTTCAAAAGTATTTTACCCAAGACTGCCCTTAGATCATGCACAATAGTAAACAGTTTTACCACAGACTGCCCCCTCAAGTATTTACCCAAGATTACCATAGACGTAAATATGGTCCTCAAAATATGCATAGGGCTTAGGCATTTAGTAAAAATGGTTTTATACAGGCATACAGCTATAATAAAATGTATAAAATATAAATCTTCTTCTTCATATTATATAATATAATTCTCGAGCGTATTCTGTTATTACTTATTAACTGTGCACATTTTTTAGCTCATTAATTGTAGATATAATTTATTATATAATAATTAATAAAGATTGCCTATATCTGTATGGCTATATATTAAAATTATATACATATCTTTGGGAGGGCTTAAGATGGCTCAGAGTAGGCTAAGCCCCCTCTATTTACGTCCTACGCGCCTATTATTATATATATATTAGACATTAGAACTTAAAAGGTACCTCGATGGGCACGATGTAGAGAAGATATCTCTATTCTGTACATCGAGGTAGGTACTATTGACTATTGTACTATCTATACTCAATGCTTTAAAAATATCTAAACTTTGTAATACCAACGTGTTACTTTAAAGTTTAACTCTAATCATTATTGAAATTTGAACTTGTTTTTGACCCGAAACCCGCAAAAAAAAATTACGGTTTTTGAATTCGAAACCCGGATTATTTCAATACGTTCCGACTCCCTAATTAATACGCTAGGTACATGTTACGTCATAATAACTATTGCATATCTCAGACGCCTTGTCCGAGGGTTATGTAGACATATACCTAGTTACGGTTCACGCCTTCACGATTTCTCAGTAGTTCCCGGGACACGTGCCCGCGGCAGTGGCTGGTGAGCGCGATCTAGTGCCGTCGATTCATCTTGGTCTCCCACATTCCCACGTACGGTGATTTCACCGGATCGATGTCGGGGAAATATGTGGGCGGCGTCGACGGCGCACCTGTTGATTAACGCAAAAGCACGTCTTCGATTCTCGTCGGCAGCTATATACGTCTGCTATAGCCCCCCCCCCCCCCGATATTGGCGAGAATCGTCTCTCGGATGGCACTGCGTCGGTGGTGGTGGTTGGGCACTCGGGCGACTGTACCTATTTGCGGACGACGTAACGGATAGCCGATAACAGGTCGCGGCCACCTATAATATAAGTACTGAGTGGTGAGCACTGCTGCACCTACGTGCGTACCCGCTGCAATAGTGCAATACGGCGGCGGCTGCCTCGCACTTTCTACGGAGGCAGTACTCTGCAGGACCATGTCGTCTGCCGATTGCACGCACTCCTCCACGACTGTTGCCGCATCGCACCGTCACCGCCGACCGCGTACGTTTGTAGGGCAACGCCAACGGATATCGGATGCGACCCGCCACCACCTGTGCGACACGGCCACGATACTGTCCATGTTACAATAGAAATATTGACAAACATAAATATCGTTACAGGTATATTGTAACTTACTCGGGCGGTCCGTCTTCGGCAAGCCTAATCGAGTATTGTGGTTTTCCAACAGTCGTCGCGAAACTGCGTGCATCACGGACACTGCCCACGCGATCTGCACATGTGAGTATGGATCATTGGTTTTGATTAGGGGATCCGGTGCCGCGGCTACCGTATGACGGATGATATGCTTAATATTATGTTTAATTTCACGATAGCACTGGATCTGCTAGCCATTAATCCGATGTCATCTTGAGTCCATGATTCTTGAGATCCATATGCCTAATATCTTAAATACAACACATCTTAAGCTATGTTCATGTCTCATATCTAACTGTTATTTATTTCTCTGATCCTAACGATTCCCTCGTTTACAACGCATAGGTGTGTTCTTGTATTTTTGCATTATCTTGTGTGTGCTGATTTTCTGCGCTCTTTGTAATTTGGTATACTTATTGTAACTAATAAATTAATTTTTCACAGCGCGTGGATAGTCACATATTACATTGCCATGACTCCGACGCTTGTAGGAGACGTTAAAAATTCTGCCGCCGAGGGATTGCCAGCAAAGTTTGTTCTGTCCATGAGAACACTGTTTGACATTTTGGACGATAAAAGAACTGGATATGTTAAATTTTCTGGTAAATCTCTTTTCCATTTGTTTTCAAGTAGAAAGAATTATATAATTTATTTTTGTTATATAGAAATTGAGACGCGATGGCAAGATGATGGTACAAAAGGTTTGCCAAAAGGTGTATTAGATAGTCTTCGAAAAGTAACTCCACCTAATGGTCTACTGTCTTTCGACCGTTTTTGTACGGGTTTAAAAATGTGCCTACTTCGAAATCAAATGGAAAATGGTCGTCGGGATAATGACTCTGTACGACCTCCATCAGCTCCACTTTTGGATATAGATATTAAACCTAACGTACAATGGACAAATGGAAATATGGCTGCCATTCGACCTACGCAGCAAAGAACTCTAAGTATGCCACAATTAGCTTTGGAGCGCAATAGTAAGGAAGTTCACCAGTTACCACAAAAATCCACATCATCGTCACTTTTTGGACCACCAAAACCCCCAAGAACTGCAGCAGGCTTAGAACGAGGCCTACAGCTTGCTTCTGGCGAACGCATTATCGATAAGGCTGAAATAAGAACAGCCTTGCAAAATTGGCAGTTGGGAGTGTTATTAAATGATCAGAGCAGTTCTAGAAGTGAAAAACAATCTGGTACTTGGTTAAATCTATGAAAATTCAACAAACTTATATTTAAAGTTGCAACCTAACAATTATAATTTATTTCTAGGAGAACAAACGTATAAAAGAATTAATCAACGACGAAGAGAACCGAGACGCCATACCCTCCAAAGTGGTGTAGATTATAATATGGTGGGCATATTTTATATTTTATTGAAATAATAATTACTAGTTAAAATAAATGTTTTTTTTTCCGTTTTTCCATTCAGCTGAAAAGAATAAAGCAAATAGAACAGGAAAAAGAAGTCCTCATGCATGGACTTCAAGCCGTGGAAAGGGCAAGAGACTGGTACCATAAGCAGATATCTGCTGTTCAAGAAAAAATGAAATACCTTGGACGAACAAATTCACATACAGTTAGTTAAACAGACCACTTATATAATATCATCAATAATTGTATCTTTATGTCTTATGTGTCTGTTCATTATTTTATTATTGTAATCATTAAAGCAGGATCAATGGACTGAAGCACAACAGGAACGTATTGAGTTACAACGGGCTAGAGTCTTGGAGGTCAATAGACATTTGTCCGCTTTAACTGATGGCGGTGAACGATGGGGTGGTCTACCATTGCACATGAACTTAGCTGTACATTCATCAAATAATCCTGGAACGATGTTACATCAAAATCCTCAAGTAATGGCTACATTAAAACATCGCAACCATATACTCACTGAGGTTGGTTTTTTTATAATATTACATAATTTTATTTATTTTTTCTATTGTCCTATTTCATATTTTTTTAGGAATTAGGACAAAAAAGTGAAAGAATATCAACATTAGAAAGAGAAAAGGCAACTCTTATCAGAGAACTATTCCAAACGCGAACCCAGATGGGACGTAAATTAGGGAGATTAGATAGTAAACCTGATGGCCAGTCATATATACCTTAATAATTGGAATCTGTTACCAAGTGCAATAAAAAGATGCACTGTAAAGAACGGTGCTTGAATAGAACAGAAAAAAGGAAAAAAAAACTTTATTTTTGAGCTCAATTTTAACAGGTACACAATATATTATTATACTCTTTTTTCTGTGTTAGTACAATACAAATGGTATTGTTATGATTGCCAGCCATACCTCAATTTTATCCTTGTTAAATGTTATTTTTAATTAGTCTAAACTCAACTTTTTCTCATTTAATGCAGAACAATTTTTAATAAAATATTGTTTTACATTTTTAGTTATAGTAATAATCATGGTTTACAATTAAGTACAGCTATTTAAATTTGTTTAGAGAGAAGTTTAGTGTATTGTTATTAAGTATATTATGTATTAATTTTGTTTATAATAAATAATTTACTCAACTTGTTAACCCTTTCACTGCTCCAGACGTACTATTACATTTAAAACATTTACACCATACACTGCTCCAGATGTACTATTAGTTATTACGTCTCTATATTTTTAAATATTCTCATATTCCGGTAACCATACAAGTTTTGGAAATCATAGTTCTCGTTATTTTAAACTTAAATTATTAAATCATAAAGATCTCAAAATTTAAATTTAAAAAAAAACAATAAATATTTTACTTTACGTAGCATACACCGGTACAGTGGATAGAGAGTGTAGCAGTGAAAGAGTTAAATATGTAAAACTGCCATACAAGTGAAGCAGTTTTCAAAATAATTTTGACATAAGTTTCCGTCCACCTCTCTGTGATGCCAATATTATTCTGATTTTAAACTGGACGTTTTTAAGAGTAATAATTGTTGCTAAATTTTTAATATTTAATAAAATAAGATAACCTTAAATTTGTTTAAATAATTTTGTGCCATAAATATTTAATGTACAATATTGAGTAACCTAATGTAAAATATATATTTATATTATTATTATATTTTTGGGATATGGCAATTATTATGTTATTACTTATTTAAAAATAGATAATATTTTACAATAATATGTTGATTTATTTTTTCTAAATTTTATATATTATATGTTTTTAATTTATGAACATTGTTAAATTTATATTTTTGTAAAAATAAAAAATAATTAAATTGTCGAATTATAGGTAAATGTTTTTATATTTGTATAATACGTGCACATACAGTGGAACCCCGACAGCTCAAACGCCTATAAGTTGAATTTTAAATAAATCTAATGAATGTCTAGGCCCCTGCATTTCATATGTTTATAAAATTTTTTAAATAACTCAAATTTTTGAAAAATAGAATTTATCAATATTTCACTGTACTTAAATAATAATATATACTTTTATTTTAATTTATTAATTAATACATTTTATTATTTCTTCTTTAGTTTATAAAATATTTAATAGGATTCACATATTTAAATTATTACAGAATGTGAATGAAAATAAAATACTCTGATTTAATATTTTTTACTACCTACTACATATTACTAGAATTTCTTAAATTGAGTTGGAAAAAATAGATTAGTAATGAAAAAATGAAATTTTTATAGTATTTTACTATTTTAGTGAAACCCAGAATCTGAATGCCTTGAATAGTAACCATACATTTCAAGATTTTGTAGGGTAACATTTGTCTATAATGGTATAGTACCTCACCAAAATTTAAATGCTAAATATTCAATATTTAAGCATACTTTTAGAAAATTGTTCTGCTTCAGATTATGAAATAAAAATTAAGTTATTATTTAAATTTCAAAAGTTGATTTTTGATTTACAAAAGATTTTTACAATCTGCACTGCTAAATGTGATAAACACAAATTATAATATTAAGAAACTAAGAACACCCAGTGTTATTAGTCAACAGCAGATGTTGTATTTAAAAAATCTGATTTTACAATTAAAAAAATATTTTGTCATAAAATATTAATCTAGTAACCCACACTAAGATCAAGAAACTCCTGATTTTTCAATGTGCAAATTCATCCCAGTTTATCACTCAGCATTTACTTCACATGTAAACGTTACGCATTAATAAAAAGCGTAGCCAGTTGCCGCAAATAGTATTATGAAGGTTACAATCAATATTGTTTATGATTGTGCATGCACTTATGCACATAAAGTTCCAGCAATTATGGAAATATCGAAAATAAACTCATTAAAAAAATGCACGATTACGTATATTATACTAAAATATTAAAATTGTTTTTAAATAAATGTATATTATGAAAATATAAATAGAAAAGCTTATAAAATAACACATATTATTATGTATATTTTTTTTTGAAGAATTTATACAAAATAAATTGTATAATACTATACATGTATCATATTATTATTCAATTATTATTATAGTATCAAATCAAAATTTTTTTCCTTAAAATACCTATGGAGCTGTATGGATTAACTTCTAAAATATTAAGAAAAAATAGTTTAGTACTTTTGAATACATTTTAATGTTCTTAAATCAAATTTGCATTACTTATATTTATTTTTAATTAGGAATCAAATTTATCTATATACTCAATCATTCATAGCCCAGCACCCCTGCTAATAAATAATAATAAAATATGTGTGTAGTAAAGATGTAACCATAGCAACCATTGGACATAATGTATTGACTGTTTTACATGATTAAAGTTTAAAGGGATGATAACAATACACTCAAGATTCTCCTTCAGCCAATAAGCAAAAGTTTTAGAAAGACTATTTTGATACAGATTTATGATTATGGCGACTATTGACCAATTCTGGAAATTTTTGAAAACTGTTAGAAAAAAAAGCTTTACTGAGTTAATATTGTGTTTGTTTCTGTTGGTTTTAATACCTGCATACTATTTTGTCGATGTTTTTCACATATTACCGTGTATGTATCGGCTACCATCAGGGTCAATTTGGTATTTAATACACGTGCTGCCTTTAACATTTATGGTCTTCAACCTGCTGACAAATTTTGTAGCTGTGATGTATGCCGATTCATCAGTAATTGGCCGCTTGCTTACTGTGTCTGAGTACACATCGAAAGGTATACAATATTATTGTGTAAAAAAAGGTAAATAATAATAATAAATTTTTTCCAGAAGATAGTATATACTGTACTATTTGCCAATGCAATGTTCCTCTAAGGTGTTGGCACTGTGACATATGCAATGTTTGCATATTGACTAGAGATCATCACTGCACTTTCAGCACGACATGTGTTGGTCATTATAACAGAAGATACTTCTTATGGTTTTTGCTGTACTTATCTGCAGCTAGTTTTTACGAGATCATTTTGATTGGTTATTATACATACTGTAAAGTGACAATTAAATTTTCAGACTTTATGGTTTTAGTGCCATTTCAATCAATTATAACTGGCTTTCACTTAACAGTAGGTCAAATTTTTGTAGTTTTACTGACGTTGAATCTAATAGCTGTAACAATGTCGTCATTGTTGTTAATTTATTATCTAGATAAGGTACGCAAAGGTCTCGTATGTCATGAAAAACAAGAGAGTAGTTATGATTTTGGCTTAATGAGAAATTTGGAAACTGTGTTTGGGGAAAAATGGTATATAACATGGATTTCCCCATTCATTAAATCAAAATTACCCTACAATGGAATTGATTGGCAAAGTCATGTTGATCAATATAAAACAAAATAAATCTATTTGTATGAATATGAATAAGAAATACCTAATAATATCAAAAATTTAAACCATCTGTGATATACAAGTCTACGCTATAATACAGTTATAAGTTTTAGTTTTAATAGATGATCAAATTATGTATGCTTGAAATTACGTCTGTACAATTAATAATATTATACAAATGTTAAATATGTATCATAAAAAATGAACAAATATATTTATTGTATGTTTAACCGTAAGTACCTTGTTTAATTAAATAATTTTGATCATGTTTTCATTTAATTAACTCTTTGGCAATTATTGACCTCAATTAAGAAATTATTTGGTCATGTAAATGCAACCCAACCATTTTAGCTATTCCTTATAAGTTATTTGTGAAAAATAATTCTAAAATAATCTACAATGAGGATAATTAAAGGAAAAATGTTAAAAGAAAAGGTATATGAAAAAAATTAATACAGTTCAAAATATGCGTCAACAATAATGATATACTTTACTGTGTACAAAAACTCCTGTTATAGATTAAAATCATTAAAACAATGATGTACAAATATCACTAAGTTTCAATTATGAACTATTTGACCAGAATATATAGATGCGTTATTTGTCTGTACATAAATTAGGTAACATTTTAATAATAATTTTCAAATAAACTAAAAATTAAAAATAAATAATAATAATAATACACAAAATCTTTGGTATACAAACAAGTTTATGGTTTCCAGATAATGAGTTCATAAAACTATAGTTGGTTAAAAGCAATTTTACATTATGTAATAATCAAACATAATTATTATTACATTTATTTAATTAACTGGAATACTTGTTAAAGTATGAATATAATAAAAAGTAATTAAAACAACTATTCTTTTAATTTGTATAGTCTAATTTAGGAACCGCCTCGGCTCTTTACAATTAATTATATTTATTAGTATATATAATTAGCATGTATTTTATTAATTACAGATTGTGTTGATGTAACAAAATAAAAATTGAATTGTTCTATGAGTGCTATTAATCAAAAATGTATGATCCAATAGATGTAATAATAATTAGGTATTTGGATTATAAAGACAAAAATAGTATGTTTATATCAGTATAATATGATGATACAATAAATACTATTTTCCATGATCGAAGTAACTTGAAATAATGGAGGGGGGATAAATTTACTATAACATATATAATTTTACTCATAAAAATTTGAAGTCCTAATTTTTAATAATTTGATGTAAAAAGAGCTAAAAAAATAGCCGAGTTTTATCATAATCAGACCAAATTCTTCATACTCTGTTTAAAATGCTTTGAGGTATAAGGTCACATTTTGTGTAAATATTTGATACGCGTAATTTATTGATGAAAAATTATCATTAATAAAATATAAAGTTGGTTGAAAAGTGTCAAAATAATTTTAGGGATGAAATTCATCCACATTCATTCCATCTACACTTAGATCACAGGCTATTTTCGTAAAATTTTTAAGAGCAGGCTTTACAACTAGTATATTAATATTAAACTCATACACTAAAATCATTATTGCCTAAGAGTACATCAATTTGATATGCATACACAATGTTCCGAATAAAAAAATGTGTACCCATTGCCTAGTGCAGTGATGTATGCAAGATAAATTTGTCAATTATGTGAACCTAACTATTCATTAACAATTTGATTAACAATACAGTAAATATATAGTACATAAAGTGGGTAAATAATAACACAATTAAACCAGAAAATAGAATGGATTTTACACAGTATTAAAATTAAAATAAGAAAATGCTTATAAATATAATATTATCAAATAAGTAAGGTTATTGCTTATGGTAAATGAAAAAAAAAATGGTATGTCGTAGAAAAAACTTAAAACATGGGTTGATAACCCATGGGGTGATAACCATAGAATCTATAGAAAGTATTTTTGCCAAACATTAGAACATTTTTTATTTTTATGGTAGATTAATTCATAAATTATAAAAACATACTAGTTCAACATAAAATATAGTAGCAATTATTTTATTAAATCTATGTTTAAAGTTAATTCTTATTAATTTTTTTTTTTTTAAATACTTATTGTTCAATATTACATAATATTATCTGCTATTTTATTATTTTTAATACTTAAAATTATATAAAGTTTCCAAATACTATATTTATGGAATCTTGATTATTTTCATTGTAACACTTAATATTTTAATTTTTTAGATTTATAAGTTGAGAATATAAAAAAAAATTAAACTAATAGAAATAAATATTAACGAAAATACTCTCATTGGTAAGTAAATTAATGAATTAAATGATTGTGAAATAAGTTTCAAACCATATAATGTTAACAATATATTATAGTTATAAGTTTTGGAATGTTAAATAAACCGTGTCACAAAATAATATATTCAGAATACTATGTTTTATAAATTGTACTGTCATCAAATAATGAATATTTGGTCATGATTGACGAGTACAAAATCAGTAAAAGCATTAATTGGGCCAATCGCAGCTAAAGATAACTGACTATTTGGACTGCGTACTAAATTTGGACCAAACACGACTGCTAAATTAGATGAAGTCATTTTATTCAGGTCACACCTATCCATTACCTAAAACAAAAGACAAATATTATATTCAATGAGTTATTTGAAATTTCCAATTAAAAATTTATGGAGTGAAAACAGATTCATTTTTTTGAAGTTTTGTGGTTTTTTTATGTTCTATGTTAAATATTTAAATAATATTATACTTATTTCAAACCAGTTTTGACTCTCTGATTAGAATAAATGTTTTATTATATATTTCATGCATAAAAAAATTATATCAACTGATTATAAGTAACTCGATAAATTGTATATGTATGTGTAGAGTAAAGGAAATATATATAGAGTAAATGAATACTTACTTTTGATAAAAACTGAATAAGGTATTTGAGTAAATGGTAATTATCAAGAGGTAGTTTTTCCAATATCAATATTTTCACTTGCCTTGGACGTTCGTCTTTTGGAAGAGCTAAAATTAATAAGTATAATATTTAAATGTATTTTATTTATGAAAAATCATCATAGAATAAAAATTACTAGGCATACAACATTTCATACATTTAATAATAATAAGATCTTACTTTGAAATTGTGTAATCTCGTCAAACAAATCAAATGTCATCAAAGGTTCTTCAAGTTCTCGTAAAAAAGTTTTCAACAAAACAGCTGCAAGATGTACATCATTACCAAAGTCTACAGGTTCACCTAGATTGATACGACTCTGTAAATCTCTTAAATGATTAATGTTTGCAGATCTTCTAAATAATCCTTCAGTTTCTAAGGCTGCGTAATTAGGAAATATAGTATTAATATCAATAATCAATATTTATTAATTTGTATTGAAATTACCATCTGGTAGACTTAGGTACTCAACACACTTTTGTACCAATGGAGGAATTATTTCTCCATCATTGTTTGCTTTTATAAACTGCAATGAAACACCAAATTGTTGAGTTGGTAATGGTTCGGATTTTGGTTCAGTTTCCTGTTCAACTAATGAAACTTTTCTTTTATTTAATTTTTTCATTAACTGTTCATCATGACTGAAAAATAAAAGTTTAAAAGTATAACAATATTTTTAATGTTAAAAATAATTACTCTAAAACCGGTGCTGGAATAATCAATTGATCCAAATCCATGAACAGTTTCAACTCTTGTAAATGGTTAACATACATAATTTTTCGGCCAAATTTTGCACTAAAAGTTATATAGATACCTATTATTTTCAGTTTAATAGTTCAAATTTACTTCATTAAAATTAACCTGATTACAGCTCTAAAAAGTTGCCAAACTACTTTGATAAAACCAGTTGGGTGTACTAAATACAGAGCCTTTAAGTTTTTTTTGTATTTTCTATCAAATGCTCGGTATGCTTGCCATAGCCACGATAGTGTTGGCTTATTTTTACTTGTCAATCCATAATGGAAGTAGACTAAGCTGTAGTCTTGTTCTACAAATTTGTCCAAAGTGTACATTAGATACCTGTTATTAATAGATAAAAATAAGTTTAAGGTATATTATAATTAAATAAATTAATGTAACATGTTAAATTAATATTGAAAGTATGTTTAACCCATTAACGCCGTGCATTGCCATATGGCAACATAGATTTTTTACAATAATTTTTAAGATATAACATATTATGTTTTCAACAAAATGTTGGTTAAAATTGTAAATAAAAAATTCCGGCGCTAATGGGTTAATAGCACATATATTAAGTTGTTAAACTAATAGCTTCCATTATATGTCTATTTAAATAGAAATATTATACCTTAAAAGTCTTGGATGATCAACTTCTTTATTACTTGGTAATTTGCAAGCTGAAACAACAATGATTTTACGACCAACTGCATCATCACCAACTACATCAACAACACCACATTCGGCAACATCGCTGAAGTCTTCATCTTCTTTAGACTAAAAAAAAAAAACAAATTTACTAAACAAATATTATTATAATACATTTAAATACAGCCTATTTCTAATCAAAGTAGAAAGTCAAGATTAACTTTGAAATAAAAGTTTAATACTGGGTGATT
>NC_042494.1:141088489-141102338 GCF_005508785.2 Acyrthosiphon pisum
GAAAAATATTCTGCTTTGGAAAATAAAATTAAAACCCTATGTTGTCATTCAAAAAAGTAAAAAAGTTAAAAAATTATAAGGATAAAAAATATTTAAAAATATAATTTTTTAAGAAAAACGTTGTTTTATGAGCGACTAGAAACTATGTAAAAAAATATTTTCAAAAAAATTTATACTTTTTGAAATAATGAGTGTTCTATGATAAAAGAATCACCCAGTATATAATTATAATTAATATTAGACTTACATCATCTGCTTCCAAATCATCTAACAAATTTCCTGTTGCTGTATCATTTACAGATGTTAAGCCTTCAACTTGAGGAGCATTTACTAATTCTTCTTCAAAATTTTCTTCAATAGTACCGTCAGAAACAGGAGATTCCATGTAATCTAATGTTCCTACAGTCCCATTTACATTAGCTAAACTTTTCTCCAAGTCTAAAAAAAATAAAAAAATAAATAATAATACAATTATAACAAATAATTTAGTTTTAAAATGGTTTGAATCATTAAAAATCAGTAATGCGCTTGTCTTATAAAATAAATACAATTTACCAATATCTGCAGTTGGGCTTTGAAGTTCAGTATCATCAAATTCTAAGTTTGGCTCATAGTCATGGTAATCAGAAAGGCTAGGATATGGTTCTTCATTATCAGCTATCGCAACTAAATTATTAACAAATATAGAATTTTAAAAATCTTAAATTGAATAAATACATTTTAGTACATTTTGTTTTATTTATTTATAAAGGCTTGAATACATAAAATTCAATAGTATACGTCACCAGCATTTATATTATGTTCTACATAATATAAGAAACAAAGAAAATATACATAGGTACCTGTGACTGCGTAGTTACAGAATAAATTAATTTTTTAAATAATAGTTTTATATTTTATTTTATATGATAAAAATATGTGTATTATAATTTAGCACATTAAGTAATTAGGATTTATATCTTATATTTCATGTTATGCATATTATATAATAGGTAAATTAAAAAAGAAAGTCATCCATTTATGACACAATATTGGAATATTTATAAAAGTTAGTCATGATTTCAGTTGTATTTAAAAATAAGGCAGCGAAAAGGTTTGTCAAATATATACCCTTGTACATAAGTTGAACATAGAAGCCATATTTTTAATGAGATAATTCATACTTGATTCCTTGTAAATATATTAAAATAAATAATTAATTATCTAAAATAGCTTCACCCTGAAATCTATTTACTCATTATTTACATTATCTATAAATAAAAGACAATAATTTATATATTAATAAACTATAAAAGTAATATGCTACTAATGTAGTCTATAAATTTACTGTTACACATATATAGAACAAAGAGTTATAGGTGAGTGAACTGTCCAATTAATGACACAGAATAATTAAACATCAACTATGCATAATAACACAACATATTATAATAGTTTTGTTTAGTTGTGTTCCGTTGAAAAAAATTGTACGGTCAACTGTAATAAATAATATAGAAAAATTGAATCAATATAAATGTAGAAAAAATTAAAATATTAGGTACCTACCTACCTATCTAATTTGATTAAACATTTTTCTAATTGATAGCTTTAAGGTATAAGTGAGAGTTTACACTGTACAATACTTTGAGCATATAATTATAATGATAAATTGAGTATATTCTATATTATTATTCTATATACTATATTCTTTTATACTAATATAGGTATAAATAGGTATAATATAACTAATAGGTAGTTTTACAGTCTACAGACCAATTATATTTGTGTTTTAAACAAAGTACAAATATATATGTTCATACAATGCTGGTTTGTTTCATACAACCATTTACACTCGTATTTACATTTATAATAGGTACTTAGGTATAGTGAATAAATCATAATATTAATACATCTACCTATCTACCAATCTTTTATTGTTTAATAACATGATACCTAAATTTTTTTTTATAATTTAGTGTATGAATCAAATTTATTAGGTATATTTTAAAATTATTGACACTTGAATATACCAACCTATATTTTTGGTTAGTAACACAAACAATAAAATAATTTTATAACAGGTAATTAGTTGAAATTAAGTACTTCACTTTAACTGTTGATAACAATGAACTAGGTATACAGAACATATCTTAATTAACATCATAAATAATATGGGACTGTCGGTAGAAGATCTTAGCACCTATGACTCATCTCCTAAACTCTACTGGACATATTTTGGTCTCTACCATGAACTAAGTGTAAAAAATGTATTCTACCAAACAGCATACATTTACGAACACTTACCCGGGAAATACTTGCTGGAAGGCTGCACTCTGGGATCCATGTCGGTGACCGGTAATGATGGAGTGACAGATGTACGAAACGACGAAATCACGCGGGCAACACTAGCTAACTCGGCAATGGTTACCTCATTCCGTCAATGTTCTCGAAAGCTGCGGGCGGAACGACGACGAAACAAGTCATGTACACACGATTCAATAACGATCTACCATCGACAACATGGAGTGTCGATTTCTTAGCGCAGTTGCCACTGCTATATTGTGTTAAACAGTGGACACACGGCTTGTCGTTTTGTTCAGGTGAAGACTTCTTTGGACCAGCAAGACGCGTTTGATACGGTGGATAGGTGTAGGCGGCGAGGACAATCTATGACGGCTATCGGACATCGGCCCTTGTATTCAGTCGCGGCGAAAAATAAATAGAACGGATGTGAAAATTAAACAACAACAGTTATCGTAATCATTTTCGTAAATACACTATATGGTATTACAATACAGGACGTACCGAGTGCACACAGTATACTGCAAAGACTAGAAAGATAAGTAAAGAGTGCAGAACTGCAGACTAGCGACTACAGAGTACAGACTACAACAGACGGACGGACCGATTGCGATATACACCGATATAACAACAATAATATGTAATATAATTATATAAACACTGAACACCTGTTTTCCGCCATGGCAGTGTCCGCGGTTGATAACAGCTGCCACCACCCTCCTCGATGTTCATTCAGGCCGCGAAAACCTTGATAACGGACAACGTTATTGATAGCGGAGAGGAAAGGCGACACGTCATAGACGTAATATCAGAAATTCTGTATTCACGCAATCTGGCAAGTGGCAATAGGCATCAGCATTCAGCAGTCAGCTAACCACTAGTGGCGACTGTCTAGTGACTAAAGTGTCACCTTATTGTTTTCTATTGTTAAGACTTAAGATTATCCCCCGTGAAGTATTATATCATTATTGGTAGTTGTTATGCTGGAAATATTACAGGGTAAAAAACGAAAATAGACTATAGGAAGTTGATGGTAAGAAGTATCCACGAGTTAGTATTGTTCACCTACGACTGGCCTAGGTGCTCGAGTATTACAGCTTTGACTTAAGTATTATGTTATCTAATACACTAGTTGCGTTATACAAGTGTAAATAAAAAAATTATACGAAATCTGCAGTATGCTATCATTTTAATTTCTGTTTTCGTCTCCAACTGTTTATATCTTGTTAAATATTTTGTAACCCATTAATTTATCTTAACCATGAGTATGAAACATTTAACAAACAAAACCCCGAGAATTCTTCAAGAGCTTATGACCCAACAGGATAATTCGGTAAGAACCACAATTATTAATTATTAATATAAATGTATTAATTAAAATTTGTTGTAGAAATGTTTTGAGTGCGGTTCTCATAATCCACAATGGGCTTCTGTCTCATATGGTATATGGATTTGTTTAATGTGTTCAGGAAAACACAGAGGTCTTGGAGTTCATCTGTCATTTGTCAGATCCATTACCATGGATTCTTGGAAGGATTTAGAGTTGGAAAAAATGAAAGTATGTTTGTTTTATCTATGTTTGAATAATATAATTGTTATATGTCGGTAGTAAATGTACTTTTATCTAAATTAAAATAGAGCTACAGAAGTACTAAAAAATTTTACTTTTGTTATTTAGGTTGGGGGAAATAGAAATGCTAAAGAATTTTTCAAATCTCAACCAGACTGGAGTGATTCAATGACTATTGAACAAAAATATAATACTAAAGCTGCAGCATTATATAGAGATAAGGTTAATAGCATTCATTAGGTATTTGATTTATTGTATATTTAATCATTAATTAGTATCGCTTGTCTGTCTAGATATTAAATTTAGCTAAAGGGGAACAATGGAGCCCTACTACGTCATCAGCTAAAGATTATAATGTAGATCATATGAAAATGTAATTTCAATTTGGTGAACTATATTTTATAATAATACATAAATAATATTTAATACATTTTTTATTTGTTAGGTCGGGTGGTAACCAATCACAAAAGTATAATTTTAATGAATCATCAACTAATTATAATGAATTGAGCTCTGGCTATCAAAATGATGTTGGCAGTCCAAATATCAAAGATGAGAAAGAAGCTTTTTTTGCTAGAAAGCAATATGAAAACATGACAAAACCTAGGTAAGGAACTGTATAATTTATTGCTTACTATAAATGTTTTAGAACAATAAGTGATAAGTATAAAGAAAAAATATTTTTTTTTGATATAATATAAAAATTTTTGTGATCACACAGCAATGTCCCTCCAAATCAAGGTGGGCGTTATTCTGGATTTGGTAATACAGTTGAACAACCTCCAAGAAGTCAATCTCAAGATCTTCTTGACTCTGCAGTGTCATCATTTTCTAGTGTAAGTTATATACACAAAAAAATTAAATATACACCATATTAAAATTTCTTATTTTCCATAGAAACTTTTTACAAATAATTATGTTTTAATTGTAATTTTACACTCAAAAGTTTAAGTGTATTAAATAATTTTATAATCATAAAATTATATATACGTGACTCATATAACTAATCAATCTGCTAAACTTCATGTTTATAAATTAAAAACCACTATACTCTGTTCGGCGAGAAAACACGCCACAACCCGATGAAAATCGGTTCGTTCTGCACATCCCCTCACGTCACCCACCCATAGCATTGACAAACACTGTAATCGGGTGTCGTCGCTAGGCAGCAGGACGTGACCGTAATCGGTCGCCTATAGTCATCGCGACAACCAGGCATCATGGAGGGGGAAATAGCCTTGGCTAGCGAGCAGTCAGAGAGTCAGTCTGTATGCCCAGAACCAGCGTGTTCTCTCGTCAAACAGAGTATAGGTGTACGACAACTACTTACCTACCACAGTACCACTATCTTCAAAAAATAATAGTGATAACCAATAGGACAGTTCCAGTATTAAACTGTTAAAAATGTTGGTGACTACCTTCCGCTTTTAGTATGGGATTCCTTATCAATTTGTTTTAACTTTTAAATTAAAAATATGTTGAAATATCTCAACGTGATAGTTTTCATTTTATTTCTAATAATTAATAATAATGAAAAAAATAATTATTGCAGGGATGGTCTTTATTTTCCTCATCTGCATCAAAACTAGCCTCTCAAGCCACACAAAGTGCCATTAAAATAGGTGGACTAGCAACTCAAAAGGTAACGGATATAACCACTGACATAAGCTCAAAGGTAAGTAGCATGCAATTATTTCTATAGTATACATTTAAAATAATTTAATTTTCATGTTATGACTTATGGTAGTATTTTAAGATACAAAAAATATTTTTATCATATCAATATGTCACATGGGCGCCTGTAGGGAGGACATAACGAGCCATTTCTCCCTGGAATTCAAATATAATGTTAAACATTTTAACTAAACTTTTTTTATTGTACTTTTTGGTGTTTGATTTCATTATGCCCATCCGGACACCCCTGGTAAATTTCCTGTGGGCACCCATGATATGGCATTAGTAAATATTGTGTGTTTACTTTTGAATATTTAATTTAATGTATCTTAGTTAAAATTGTATTTTTACTTTTGTTCTGATTAGTATTATTGTTATGTTTGAGAACTTAAATATCTTAAACAATAGTATTATATTTATGAATGTTTTTTAGTGTTATTATTATTATATTATTTAAAAAATTATTAGTTGTAGTGTATATATAATTTTATGATTTATGTTATGCTTGTTTGTATCTGTATTGTTAGATAAAAGAAGGTACATTAATTGACGACGTATCCACTCAATTTTCTTCTATGTCAACAAAGGTAAAGTATTATTTTTATTAAAATTTCAATTTACTGTCTGATTAATTATAAATCTTGTATTTTCTTATTGTTATAATGTAATTTATAATTTTAGGTAAACGATTTAGGCCGTAAAGAATGGCAAAATATTACTGGCAGTAATATTCCTACACCGCCAAAATCACATTCAACTAATTTTGTAGCGCATTCCACTGAGAACTCTTCTTTAATTTCTGATGGTTCATCTGGAAATCAAAAGTATGAATATTAATTATTCTATTTATTTACTTATACAAATTATTAAATAATGTATACAGTGGATTTTTCTTATGTCGAATGTCACTATCTCAAACTTAATAAAAATCCCCTTGAAACTACCATAACACTAAAATACAGTTAAAATAAAACTCATTCTTTTTTCTGTCCCCTCGAGATTTGACATGACAAGAGTTTACTAAATTTAAGAGGACGCCTCACGTATTATGTCCATCTTACAAAAATACAACTTTTCAAATTTTTTTTTTTAGCTTTTTTTTAGCTAATATTAGTAAATTGACCTATATCAAATTTATATGCAAGAACATTATCTGTGTCAATACGTTGGTATTTTACGATATTTCAATTTTCAAGCAAGTTATGAGTGTATAATAAAATATAGTATAAAATGAACATAAATTACTTAAAAATGTAAAAATTATTACAACCTAACTTACAAACCCAGATAATGATCTTAACATAATGACAGAGTCAGTATGGTATTCAGTATGTGATCTACGGTACCAATAATTAATTTTAAAACAGTCAAACTAAAAATCATAAAATTATGTTAATAATTATTTAATTAATACATTAGTAATACAATAGTAAAATAATACAAGATTACATTTAACAATGTCAAAAAGTCAAACAAATTATCAGTTTAAAAAAATGTATGAATACACATAGCAATAACAGCAATATGTCAAGACTATTCAAAAAATGTCATACAATTATGTTATTATAAAACTATTTTATTTTATTTTAACAATATACTTTTTGAATATTACTTAAATTTAAAAATAAATCTTACCTGTTAATATAGATAATCGTCTTTGTAGGTCACATACTAAACACGATTTTCACTCGGTCGGTCACATACTAAACTCAATTTTCTCTCGGTAGGTCACATACTAAACGAATACCAATAACTATAATATAACTTAATAAATCTTGAAATGCCCTAAAAATGTTCATTCAACAAGTGTTGTCAATGAGTATAATTATTTTTAAGATTGCAAATAAGTGTTCACAAATCTAGTTTTTATAAAGCAAGTCTCAATCAATTAATATTATTAATATTATTTTAAAATATTATCTGAGTAGTGAGTACAAGGAAGTGTAATCTTACTATGCAAATTTTAACTGTTGATAAAAACTTGATAATTTTTATAGACCTCTCCATGCCTTCAACAACTTTACCAGGCTCAGTAGATATTATGCAGTCCATTTCTTTATGGATTAATTTTATGAATGTATCTATAAATATATAATGCCTATATGCAAAATGTGTATTTATTTTGTAACAGAAACGTTCAGCGTAAAAACAGCTGGACATCTTGGGATGTTAATAATACTCATGCATCGTCCTCTGATCAAACAACTGAAAAATATCAACCAATTCAAGATGATTGGAATAACAAATGGGATAATAACTGGTAGATCTGTATCAAAATTCTAATTAAGTTTTTATATTTAAACAATTTAAAGATATAAATATTTATAAATGTTATTTTTAATTCTAAACAAACAATTAAATTGTCTTTATTTTTTTTTTTTTAATTATATGTCATCTAGGAAATTATATAATACCTATGTATGGTTTATATTACTTAATTTGTGCTGGTTGTACTTGTACATCATTTTAATAAATTCATCGAAACCAATATATATATAGGTCACACATTCATGTTTAAGAGACTGTTAAATGTTTGAGGATCCATAAATTATAATTAATGTTAATGCAACCCATTATTAATGTATAAAATTCAATGTTATGAATTTTATTAATATGTTATTGATTATTATTGTAGTTAAAAAATTAAAACTAAATAAATTTAATATTACATATTAATGTTACGCTATCATAAATAAACTATTTCTTCATTTTTAATTGCATAGTATTTTAATTTTACTGATTTTAACTCTCCATATTTATGCCCTTAAACTGAACATTTATTTGGTTCATCATTATTAGTAAATGTGATATGAATTTTTGTTTTATAAAGAGTATGTAATTTTTCTAGGTTTAACTCATTTAACACGGCTATATTTATATTATAATTGAAAAATATATTGATTTGAAAGAAAAGACTGTATAATATGAAGTTAGTCTGACAATATTTTCCATAGAAAGTAGTCTTAAAAATGTTTAAAAAAAATATGTGGATGCGATCTGAGGTGAAAACAAAATGATCAACGATTAACAATACTTAGACAAATTATTATGTCATACCCACAGATACAGCATACAAATCTATGATCAAAAATTACAAAATTATGATTGTATGAAATTATATTGTACACGGTAGTATTCAAGTATGTTATGTTTTGTATGGGCCAGAGAGAGAAAATAAATTTAATAAATAGTGCTCAGACCTAATCATATTAAAACTATTAATATATGAATTATAATTTCTCAAATTGTGTAGATAATATAATATGAAATTTCTTGTCTTTTGTTTGGTGTTCCCTAATCCCTAGAAAATTGAAATATTTTAACATTTTGTGCTATTTGTACCATAGGTGCATATTGTAAACATATTGTAAATCTGTGTAAATAAAAAAATAAATACTATTTGTGAGTGGCGTTAGACGGTTTTCTACTCTTCATCTTAAATTAAAAAGTAGGTAATTACATTTATAAGAACCTGTTGGCATAGGTAGGTACCTTTATATTTAATAATAATGATTTTATAATGATATCGTTTGTCACTTTGAATAAAACATTTAATATTCGGTCAAAATACAAGTAAAAATCTGACAAGTTTAGTATAGACTATAGGTGATATGAAGGTATATCAAGTTTTGATAGGCTTGCAATAAAATATAGAAATAGGCATTATAATTATATAATCATGATAAACTATATTGTATTATGATCTACTGAAACCACCTGGCTGGTGTGGAACCCTTGCTGTAAGTTTTCAATCCTTAGGTATAAAAGTTGGACATTTTATACATTCTTAACTTCAATATCATTTTTAAATTTTAAATTTGATAGATGTTACCAAAAATTGAACTTTAAATGCTTATAAAAAAAATTGTGCCCATGTATTTTTAATATTTTTCAACTGCTATTCAAGCAATAAATTAGGAGCCTTGTATTAAATTTTGACGCTTTTTGGCTTTTTGGCCCAACAAATAAAATGTTATTTATATTTTAAAACTACGCCAAAAACCAAAATCCATTTTGTCGAAAACCAATTTTGCGTAAAAATTCCCATTTTTCCTTAATTTTTGAATTGTTTTTCTCGGCAATTTTGAAAATTATTTGGAATTTTAAATACGGACCTCCCAAATGCACCAACTAGATTCACTTACCCTTAGAGCATAATACCAAATAATTGATGAAATTTCATCTATTCTGTGAAGATACTGTTGAAGAAAATCGAAGCAGTTTTACCACCCCAAGCCAGGGGCAGTTCCAGAGAATTGGATGGGGGGAGGGTTAATAATTATAATTTTAATAACAAATACAAAATAACAATTTGTACAACACAAATTCAAGTCTTCTATTTAGATTTTAGAAATACGGGTTTTGGGCCTTGGGGGGGGGGGCTAGGGCTTCCCCTGGAACCACCCCTGCCCCAAACCGTTATGACACTATTTTATTGTGAAGACACAAAAATAAAAATAAAAAACACACACATCATCGTAAACACCAAATCTATTTTGCCATGGCAAACATTATAACTAAGAACCAAATATATATTATTTTGAAATTTCCGATGGAATGTTTTGTATATAAATGGTTGCCATGGTGATATGTAAAACAAATTATTCATAAATCGTTGGTATTTTTAATGGGCAACGAAGTGCACGGGATCAGATATATATACAGATTAGACGTCTTTTCAGAAGATAGGCTAATTTAAAAAGGGAGAGGACCAACCCCGGGAGGTGCTCAAACAGGAATTTAGAGATTTCCGATGGAAATTTTTGTTTATAAATGGTTGCCATGGGTTTTGAAGCTATTATAATAATAATTATTGGTTGCCGGGAAACGAAATGCACGGGATCAGCTAGTTATAAATAAAAGCTTAGATGAGCAGGGTAGTGGACATACATTTCGTGGGGTAACCCCGTACTACTCCACTCCGCTCATCTAAACTTTAAATAGGTACTTATAAGTTATAACGCATAAACTACTCTCACTAAATTCGATTTTTATGTAACGAAATACCTAGAAAAATATTTGGCTTTGTAATATGAAATTAAATCTCTATGTTGTCATTAAAAAATTTAAGAATATTATTTTTTAATAACAAAGTTGTTTTGTAAACGACTTGAAACTATGTAAAAAAATATTTTCAAAAACAATTACACTTTTTGAAACAATGAGTAGGTATTCTATTTTAAATGAATCACCTTTGAAATAATGAGTATTCTATTTTATATGAAACACCCTGTATCTCTGTAGTCTCTCGAATAAACTCAAACGTTTAAAAACTAAAAGTGCTATACCTAATTTTAGTCATATCTCCATAAGGTACCAACTCATCCAGGTATATAAAAATCCAATGGCAAAGCGTGGGTTTTAAGAAAGTGTAAGCAGAAAAACTAATGTTTTGAAAATGTATTAGTAATTTTACAGTCAACTAGGAATGTACACAGCCGCCGATTAGCGCCTTATCGGTGATACAAATAATAATAAACCGGTTGGTAGTTGGTAGTGTCAACTGTGGTGTTGCAAAATCATAAGTGCTTACAAATTGTACCTATATAAATACGAGCCCCCTCTACGACATTGTACGTAAGCCGAGTCTATTAGTTCACGTAAGCAGTTTCAGGGGAGTATTGTTCCATGAACTAAAACAAAACTATAAAAATTGTATTTAGGTATTTTTATACCAGCATATTAACATACCATACATTGCTACACGACCGTTCGTTTCTGATTGGCTCATTTCAAATAGCCCGCTTTAAATTTCAGTATTCATTTTAATTTTATTTGCTTATAATATTTAAATATTATCATAGAATAATTATATGATATGATATGATATCATATCATAATATCATAGAATATTAATCATAGAATAAATTGAATATTGAAAATTATAGTAGAGTTATAACTTATAAGTTATAGATTTAAGTATAGGTAGTCAAGTTAAATCATGGTGACAAGTTAACATGATTTTACCAACGAATTACTCTAATGTTATAATAGAAAAAAGTGAAAACTTTATAAAATTTAGATCAATACAGCATACCCGTATATCACCTCCTATGCATTAACACAGGCAACTGCCTCGTCGAGTGTCGATGTCGAACCTCTAGCGGTGGCGTCGCAGAGCGGCGCGCGCTGGTCGCAGAATTAAACTCAAACGGCAAGGTTATAAATTAAAACGTTACTGCGACGTGACTACGTGAGCCATTCTCCAGTTTCAAGTTGTATACGAAAAAAAAATAATATAAAATATAAATTTAGGTAAATAGAATTATGAAATTATGAAAAACTAAAAAGTAAAAATTAACTAAAAAATTGCACCCCAAAAAATATTGCGTCCTAGGCCAGTGCCTTGGTGGCCTATGGGTAAATCCGCCCCTGGCACGGAATGTTTATATTATCATTTTCTTTGCACCATAACATTTTTACTTGTTTTGTGTTGTTTACGGACATTTTCAGTTTCCAATTTTTTTATTTTTCTTTTTCTATAAATGTCAATAAAATTGTATTCATTGGGTCAAAAAGTGTGAAAATGTAATACAATTATCTTGATATATTGTTACAACAGCAAATGAAAAATATTAAAAATACATAAGCACAATTTTTTTTTACAAGCATTTAAAATTCGAATTTTGACAAAATGTATCAAATTTAAAATTAAAAAATGTTTATAAAAAGTTCAACTTTTATAGGTAAGCCACTAAGGATTGAAAATTTAAAACAAGATTCCACGTAAGAAGGTTATTAAGGTAATTAAGTCTGTTATACCAGTATGCACTCAAGCCTTATATACATTCTCTTTTATAATATCTACATCGGTAAAACTGTTTTAAACCATCAGACCTAAAAGCTTCAAATAAGTATATGAAACCGTCATACCAAAAATATTTCACCATCGCGATTTGAGTTAATTAACGCCATTTTACATATGTACATACACTAGTACACGATAAATTACATTATTACAATTTGTACACGACTACCTAACACGATTAAAACTTATAAGTTTGTTGTTTGTATTGTCGTGTATCGCTGTTTCGATAATGTGTAGTATAACTACTATTAACTAGTATAAGGTCTATGGATATAAACGATTTACATAATTTGTCCACCTTTTTAATTTGTTTTGCTTATTAAAACGATTTACAATCTATAAAGTATCTAACAACAAGTTTAATAAGTAAATGTAAATTTGATAGATAATAATGGTTATTGGTATTTGGTCCCCCTCCCCTAACATTAATGTCTATTGTAAGCAAATGGACTGAAACGCCTGAAGTGATTTGGTATTTAGCAGACCCCACACGGCATAACTGAATATAGGTACCTTATGTCCAAACTGGTCAAAATATTAGCTCGTATATGGTGAGTTTATTTGATAGGGAGAGTATGGATTTCAAAAATGGTCCTAGGAGGTCTAAAACTCTAAAACAATTACGTTCATACAATCTGCAAATAATTAATTAAACAAGTAAATAAGTAAATAATATAATATATTTTATTAATCTTTAATGCGATTAATTATTTTTAACTTAGACATTTTTTTAACTTCTTTAATTACTGTGGAAGTAAAGACAACTTTTTCACTTTGAGGTGGGGGATCTAAAAATATATGTGACTGTGCACACACATCTTCTTCATCGACACGAGGATACGGGAGCTGAAATTGTTCAAAGAATAGAATATAGTGTTATATATTATATTATATATAGGTACTATACCTATAGGTAGTGTATAAAATATATTATACAGATAGTCTTCCAAATTTCGCGTGACATTAATGGTGGGAATTATGTTAGTTCCACGGTTATCTAATCGAGTAAATAATCATATGGTTATAGTTCTTACGCGATCTTCACCGTTTTTGTCACACATACTATTGGGAAGGACCATAGGCGTGCGCAGACTCCGATTTCAGGGGCAGCAAGAGATTAATTCGGCCCATTCTTCAAATTCATTATTAAACCCAGCCCATAGTTTTACTATTCTTGCTATTGGATATCAAAATTAAAGTTGTATTGTTTATTTGGATAAACAGTTGTACAGTAAGGTACTAAGCCACTTAAGGTGTACTTTTCCACAAGCCTATAGTTAATAATATTATTTATAATATGATAAAATAAACAAACATTAATAATAATATAAAGTAGGTATATATTTTAAAAATAATAATTAAAGTAATAACATATGGTTTATCGCATTTATCGCTCGCATTCAAAAGCAACAATCTTTTCTTTTCACGGGCTTTTTCAGCTCCGCCCTTTCGTTTACCGGGACATGACACGCAATGAGCACGTCGCACGTCGAAAAATATTAAGATGTGCGAGTGCA
>NC_042494.1:141102388-141103589 GCF_005508785.2 Acyrthosiphon pisum
CAGCATCGTCATGGCATATTAGACATTAGTGTACGATATTACGATAACGTTAAAAACCCAGTTTGTTTTTAGATTTGTTGACCATAAAATATGATAATAATATTTACGATTAAAAATCATGGTTATTTCTTTTTATAGTAGACAGGTCTATTAGTTTCATACCTACTGATAAATTCTATAATCATAAAATATTCATATCTATACTTGACCAAAAAAAAAAAAAAATCATTTGTGGAAATATAATTTTACCGAGGCCCATTATTTAATATTTGCCGGACCCGGTAGCCCCAAATAAAGTCCAGGGGCAGCATATGCTGCCTCTGCTGCCCCCGTGCGCACGCCTATGGGAAGGACCAGTGTATACAGTGGCGTAGCCAGGATTATGAAATGGGGGATGTTTTAAGTATAGATTAAAACCAAGTTTTTACAGTTTTCGTATATAAATAAATTTAGGGTTCAGGGCTTGACTTGTTGCACTAAAAATTATCGAAATATGCAGTCAAAATTCTCAAAATATGCTTAAATATAATATGTACTACCTATGTAGCAACATTTTTAAATTATTTTTGGAAAATCATAAAACATATTGCAATTTTGGTAATAAAAAACTAAAAAATAAGTAGGTATATAAACCTTATAAATAAATAACAACTTAATTTTTAAAAATACTGGCATACAATACTAGGTTAATAAATGAGTAACAACGAATAACGTGATATGCGAACCTATATCTACTGATGTTCATTTCTTCGTACAATCTACAATCTAGATGCCAATTATAATAGTTTAAATACAGTTTTGTCTCAAAGAGACTTATGAAATCTTACATATGCGAACATAGGGCCAACTGTAACCAAGCTCTACCAACAACTTTAACAGCCCTCCACCCCTCCCAAACATTTACTTCATTTTTGTAAGCTTATTAAATTTTATAATAGTATGGTATAAAATTATCGCCAATTGTACCTAACCAAACATAATATTTTTTAAGATATTTTTCAATGTTATCCATGGATAATTATATTTGCAAATATAATTTTCCCCGACAATTGTATGTATATTTAAGTTAAAAAATACACAAATATGCAAATTCATACTTTGTATTTAATTTCGCCATTTAATAAGACAAATTTATAACTTGCAAGCAGTCCCGAACCCTATAAACAATATATTTATTAGAAGGGAAAATATCAATGGGGGG
>NC_042494.1:141103639-141118011 GCF_005508785.2 Acyrthosiphon pisum
GTATATATAAATATATTATAGTATATTGGTTATAACTTATAACTGACTTATTAGCCAATAACTAATTTTACCTTAAATATTCGAAACATGGCATTAACGTTGCAACGGCTTATAAAGTGTATTTCTTTTTCATCTAAAATTCTTTGAGACACAACTTTTAACACATTTTTCCATATATCGTCCACAACACCATAAATAAAATTGTAGTCATCGTCATTGAAGTTTAATCTAAACATAAATAAGTGATTTTAGAAAAGACAATGGCATTTTCTTGGAGTTAAAATCCGTTCATCTTATCATTAATTAGGTACACCATTAGATAATGGATAGGTATATTATTATCATTATTGGCGTTTATTTCAAAGAATAATGGGCCTCAAGTATTAAGTTGTATAATAAAAGTTTCAATAATAACAATAGCTTTTAACTTTTAAATATTTTTAAATATAATTGTCTAGCTTCATTTAAAGTTAAATCAAAAATCTATAAGTACCTAAAACCTACTATGTGACCAAAATAACATTTTCCTCTTTCAAATTATCAGACTAGGAATTCTTCAAGACGTGATCGTTTTTCCTGTCAAGTCATTTTTGACCATTGAAACGGTTTGGTTTTATTCTTTCCGTTCGATCTGTTGACTGTTATATTGCTGCTGCACAACGTAACTAGTGGTAACCTACCTAGTACCTGTAATTACCTGCATTTTTGCATCTTAATAAATAGCTAAATCCCTTATCACGTTTATTATGGGAGTACAGGCAAGTTCCAATAAAATTGTATAATTTGGCCTTGCACTTACCAGTAGGTATCGGGAGTTTACCAATTGCGCTTCAAATTACCTTTTCATATTATACCAATTGCGCTATGTCATTTTCTGGGTTTATAGACTAAATGCGCTCGTTCCTCGAAAATGTTAAGGGTAGTATTAATTTTATTCAATATACTTACCACATGTTTTAATTTATAACAATATTTTGATTGGAATAGGTATAATAATGAACATGAACATTAATAATAATTTTATCTAATATAAGTACACAAATATATAAATACAATTAAATAAATCAAAAAATAATTAAATAAGTATTATAATATTATTTTATATTGCAATTTATGGTATACTAGCTGATCCCGTGCACTTCGTTGCCCGTTAAATGTACCAACTCTATATGACTCGAACTTTGTACAATTCGTTATTTAATATTCGGTGTATGGTGTTCGAAATGTATCTTAACTTTTCTGTTTCCCGGAATAAAAATTCTGATTTACAGGCTTACAGCAGTATATTATCAGGTAAGCAATCTACCTACGGCGGATCGCGGACCCCGTGCTGTTTGTACGTAGGTGTATGATTTAACTCTAATAATAGTATCAAAGTTATACCAAGTTTGTCGTATTCCACCTATGGTGGATTAATATAATCAAATGCTGAGAAATACCTACACCTAACCTCAGGCTAAAATCAAGGAAGCCCCTCGCCCCCGTGGAGCACAGCTAAGGAGTTGGCACTATCAAACTTTGAGGATACAAAAGAATGGCGTGAAAACTGGACATCAACAGATGTAAAAAAGGTGGGTAAGTGGATGTCGCCCTGCTGTACATTAGGTTACAAGTGAGTCACTGTAAATGGATAGTATTAAATTTGAATTCAATGATATAATATCACTGTATAAGAAAAACGATTCTGAGCGGAGACGATTTGTCAGTCTAGTTGTTTATTTGGGAGAGATCCTTTTTGACCAAAATCCGTACTCTTTCCTTTTCGGCTAAACCATTAAGTTTAATATATATAAATATTATTTACTTTACTTTATACATTTAGAAATGTAATAAAACCTAGATAACTGATGTCATTGATTATTTCGTTAGGTTAGATTATTTTTTATAATTAATATTACTATTAGATAATTGTACTAAATACTACTAATACTAGGTATAAAGTAATTCTTAAAAAAAAACTATTCATTCAACATTTGACCATCAATTTAAACAATTATTATTTATTACTGATTTAATACGTGCATTTTGATATATCTATTTGTTAATGAGCCTATTTATTTTTCTTAACTTTTCAATATATTTAAATTTAAATTGTTTTAAGTAATTAATTATTTGTACAGTTTAAATTATTGAACTTATTTAATATTAATGATGTTTCATACTACCTATCTCAACTAATAATTTATTTTTAAATACATTACATACATGTATAATAATTTACCTGTTTATATTATTAATTGAAGGCATTTTTGTTCTGTCATTCGACTTCAACTAAATTGTAATAATGCACTCTTTAAATTTCAATGTGTACCTATGTTTTTTTTTTTTGTTTATTTATGTATCATGGAAACAAGAAAATCAGTGTCTTTAATTTATAAAATAACTTTTTAATATCTTGAAGCTTGATGATGTCATTTCAAATATTAATACTATTATAAACCATGACAACCAGTAAAGGATAAATATGGTTTATAGTTGAATATTAATAACAATAATATATTAGGTAACTAGGTAAGTACCATATTATTTATATGTATGTAATTTATATTATGCTATGGTCTATGATAGGTATTTATAATACAATGATTCAGACAGTGGCAGACTAAGAAAAACTATATTTCACATGCATTCTTATTTTAAAGTTATATAGATTATAGAACATGTTGCCCTCCAATTAATAATTAAACAACTAGCTAATTACCTCATATTTTGCACTTAAAACAGAAAACCATATTTTATTAAAATAAATATAGGTACATATTTTTTTTTTTATCTAGGTACCTAATAAAACTTTTTTATTTTAAACAATGTTAATAACGTCTTAAACATCAATGTTATTCAATATATTTTTCTCTACACCATAAGCAGAAATGCCTCTAATATATAATTAAATATGATATATATATAATATATATATCATTACAATTATTTGTATGAACAATCCGCTACCCCACGTAAATGATAAAAGTCTTAATATCTCGTGGCGATAGTCCTTCACTGAATAGCTGAATTTCACCTGTTCTGTGTACATATTATTGCATTATTCTGATTTATTCAAATTCATTTTAAAACTAGATAATAAATCATAACAATATTTTTACTTATTAAGCTTTATATATAATGTTATATATAACACATTTAAAAATTCTGCTGTGATTTATTTTAATTTGACAATATTATACAATAATCTACATATATAAAAATAAGTGTACATTTTGAATACATTTTGTAACTCAAGATACACCAAACCGATTTCGATAAAAATTTCAGGGCATATTAAGATTGATATGTAGATGGTTTCTGTGAAGTTTGTACGCTGTGCGATAAGTGGTTCCGGAGTTATGGCCTTTTAAGTGTACACCTGATGACATGGCTAAAAACAACAAGTTAAGTTGCGGATTAAAATAATAATAGTGTATTGTACCTATATTGCTTGCTATTGGTTACAACTTACAAGCACCTTTGTTAATTAATTTTATTATTTTTTGTCAATATATTATATAGGTACTAGCTGAACCCGTGCACTTCGTTGCCAATTAAGTGTACCAACTATATGTGACTCAAACTTTGTTCAATTCGTTATTTAATATTCGGTGTATGGTTTCAAAATTAATCTTAACTTTTCCGTTGTCCGGAATAAAAATTCTGATTCACAGCAGTACATTATCAGGTAGGCAATCTACCTGTGGTAGATCACGGACCCCGTGCTGTATATACGTTAGTGATAATAAAATTTATAATTTATAATTTATAATTTATAATTTAACTCTAAAGTATCAAAGTTACACCAAGTTTGTCGTATTCTACCCAAGGGCGTCATTTGGGGGGGGGCAGGGTGTGCACTCGCACACCCTGTAATTTTGTTGTGCACAATTGGCCTAGGCCTAATTAATACTATGGCCAGATGGCCTTCAGTTTGCCAATCTTTAATTGTGCATGCACCGCAGCTATTCACTGATAATCATAAATAATATTATAATATTGTGTTCTTTAATTTGAAAATTGATAAATTGATATCGGTATCACTTTATTCACTGGCACACACAAATATGTGTAAATGGTAAGTGGCTACTGACAGGGTCGGACTGGCTATTTTTGGCCCGGGGTGCAAAATTAATTAGGGGCCTGTAATTTTTTTTCAAACCTACCTAAAATAGGAAAGAGTCCTTAGTTTTATAAGTAAATATAAAAAAAATATTAAGAATAACATGTTGTTTATTTGTAGAGATGTTGAAATATGCTATTTTATTTTTATTTTGTATAATACCGTATTATACCAGTATTATACCGTATACCGACTGTGGTAATCGGGGGCCCGGATCATAAATACAAACGGGGGCCCGGGGTGCTACTTGGTGTATAGCACCCTGGGCCAGTCCGCCCCTGGTTACTGATAGACAAAAGACATAATAATAATAATAATATGCATCTATTCTATCTAAAAATATCTTTACTATACACTATACAGTATATACACAGAATGTATGAACGGTAAAATGTAATGTGTTTATGTGTTAACTATAAAAATATGTTTTTATTAAGTATGTTTTTGATACTGTAATGAATCTGTAATGAAAAACTGAAAACACTAGAAACGTTTTTTTAACGATTGGCCTGGAGGTGGGAAAAAATTGTCCTCTTTAATTGTTTGAACACCTTAAAAAAAAACTGAAATGGCGCCCCTGATTCTACCTATGGTGGATTGATATACCTAATCAATTAATACAAAATCTTAACCTAACCGTACTAAAATCAGATGAATAAACGCAAACGCATACAAAAAATTCATTCAAATCGGTCTAACCATTTAGGAGGAGTTCAGTCACAACACACTTACACACGTACAGTAGAATTATTGCGATTAGCAACACATTCTACGATTCATTTTTATATTATATGAAATCAACAAACATGCCCGATTAACCAATATCAACCAATATGATATAATGCACTGTTGTATTTTTGACATACAGATTTGAGATTTCCTACCTTTCCGGTGGATTTTCCTAAAATTTTATTTCGTAAAAACCTTCTCCTGGCAGTTACGAACATCTTAAAAAAAATTTGAGCCAAATCGGACCAGCCGTTCTCGATTGATGAATTGTTATACATTTTTGCACTTCGTTTCCCGTTAAATGTACCAACTCTATATGACTCGAACTTTGTACAATTCGTTATTTAACATTCGGTGTATGGTGTTCAAAATGTATCTTAACTTTTTCGTTTCCTGGAATAAAAATTCTGATTCGCAGCAGTATATTATCAGGTAGGCAATCTACCTACGGTAGATCGCGGACAACGTGCTGTTTGTACGTAGGTGTATGAATGTATGATTTAACTCTAAAGTATCAAAGTTATACCAAGTTTGTCGTATTCCACCTTTGGTGGATTAATATAATCAATTAATACAAAATCCTAACTTAACATAACTACTAATATCAGATGAATTAAAAAAAAACCAAATTTAACCATTCCTAAATTAGTATGTCTTCTTTCCAGAGGTTTAATCTACACACAACATTCATACTAAGCTGAACCCGTGCACTCAGTTGTCCGTAAAAAATTGCAACTTAAAAAAATTATGATTGTTCAACTGTTTTTGAGTGTAACTTGCTGCAATGTTCAATAATTTGATTTAGTGCTAGCTTGTACCTGATCTGCCCAAATAACCAATGGGAATCAATAATAAATAAATACTAATTTCTACTGTAGACTGTAACCAATGGCAACTATTTAAAAAATAAATAAAAATAAAATTTCCAATTTCCATCGTGAACCTCAAGATCCCTGTTTGAGCACCTCTTTAAAATTGAATTTCGAAAAATCCTTTCTTAGTGCACCTATACATAGTAATAAGTACATTTACTGAAAATTTCATATCCATAGCTTCAGCAGTTCCGGCTAGGCGATGATGAATTACCCAGGACAAGTCTTTTTATATATACAGATATCTTCTAACTATATAAAATATTATAAATGTGAAATGAAAATCTTAGTACAGGATCAACTCTGGAACTACTTATCAGATCTTCATGATTTTTTTTAAACGAAAGAGTATACCACGTAGAAGGTTATTATGAAACAACATTTAAGGAAAATCCGCCGGAAAAGTAGGAAATCTGGATGTCAAAAATACAACAGTGACGCAACAGGTTAGGTTAAGATTTTGTATTAATTGATTATATTAATTCACCATAGGTAGAAACTTTGGTACTTTCGAGTTAAATCATACACTTACGTACAAACTAGGGGTCCGCGATCTACCACAGGTAGGTAGATTGCCTACCTGATAATATACTGCTGCGAATCAGAATTGATATTCCAGGCAACGGAAAAATTAAGATTAATTTTAAACACCATACACCGAATATTAAATAACGAATTGAACACGGTTTGAGTCATATAGAGTTGGTACATTTAATGGGCAACGAAGTGCACATATTTAGTTTGTTAGGTATAAGAATTTTGGATTCATTTTTTTTTATGATACAATATTATCTGATTTTTATGACTATAATAATCAATACAATATTTTTATTTATATATTTTTTATCAAAATACGAAAGCTACTGCAACAAATACCTACTCTTAAGAGCCAAGATGAATGTCATACCTACATGTCTCAGTTTTACTAACGGATAATACATCAAATTGTGTTGTTAACTTAAATATTATACTGAATTGACATATTAATTGATATTATCAAACTTAAATGTAAGAACATTATCTGTTTTCTCCATAGTCCTTATACTAATAGACGGGACGTGGTTGTAGTTCCGGCGTCCAAGCGTGACGGCGCTGATCAAGGTAGTACAACGTACACCGCACTAGATGATACAATACTCTGTATATTACTGTATATAATATATATATATCACTGTAACACAAACCGCACCACCCACCAGCATCAGGCCTAGATGTTCCGTCTATTAGTATAAGGTCTATGGTTTTCTCATAGATTTTTACAATCATTGTAAGTGAGTTATGCGTATGTAAAATATTAATATTTTGAAGATGATAATTAATTGATGAAAGTTTTTTTTCAAATATAATTTGATTGAATATGAACAAATTTCACTTTTTAAAAGAATTATTGCTTATAGTTAGTATTTTAGCTTTTTTTTTCAAATGTTGATAGTAGTTGTCTAACATATTTTGTAGATCATTTAGTAGTAAAAATTTGAGTAGCGACTCACTAGAAAAATATAGTGAATCACCATTGTCATACGTGGTTATTTATACATTTTAATCAATATTAATGATTTTACCGTAATTCTATTATCCTACCTCTACGGATAGGTGTATTTATTTTTTCTAGTGAAGTATGGTCTATTTATTTCCGGATTTTAACTTTTGGGTAAAAATGTGGCGTAAAAATTATCAAATTTGGTATAGAGACTATACTCTGTTCGAAATAAGACCGGACCTCGGCGGCCGAGTTGTGCGCATGGGCGTGGCTTTGTTCCGTGGGCAGCGCCCAACGCGTCGCCGTAGTGGGGACGGCGTCTGACCGCCGCCGAGGTCCGGTCTTATTTTGAACAGAGTATATAGTACATGATTTGTGTACGATTGAAGCTCAAAATAATAAATTACTAGTGGTCCTTTTAATGAGTTTATCAGATTACAAGTACATACTGAACTACCTACTATTAAAATATCAAGTACTTTAAACCTTCTTTAGAAGATCGTCATTTGTGGATACTTATTGTAATGTATTTTCAAACAAAAACTATGAAAATGTATAAGGAATGAAGCCACACATCTTTGACAATTTCTATTTTCGGAAATTTTAATTCAGAAAAATTACATAAATATGTCCATAGACAGTATGGTTATTTGTTCAAAATATTTTTTGATAATCACCCGATGGCTGATATTATTTAACAAATACCATACGAGTATTAAAAATAAATACAGAATACTTTGCTTTTGTCACTGAAAATTCTAATAAGTGTACCTGATTATTATCATGAATTAGAATTTAAACTAAGAATTATAAACTTTAGAGAATATGTTATAGAAAAAAAAACTTTAAAGAGACCATACGCAGTGTAGCCACCAATACACTAGAAAGCTAATTTAAAGTACATGTGTTTTTCATTTTCCTAATATTGGAGTAAATGTACTATTAAAGGAGAGAACAAAGTATATCTATATATTTCGCTCGTCAGTTTTTTTTTTTAAATTATCAAATTTGATTTAAAAAAACTGTTAATACTGAACTAAACAATAAATATTGTTATACCTAGATAATAATATAAAAGCAAATCACAAAATCAAGTGATAAATGCTAATAACAATAAATAATAACTCCTACAATGTATAATCACTTATGCCAACTAGTAACTTAATGCATTGATTAAATATAATTAATCAATGCTTAATGGTGTAATAAGCACTAAGACAATAGTAGGGAAATTACAATTTAAAACATATTTTTAAGTGAAATAACTTAACATAGCAAATTCCCAGCAGACCAATTCCATAAATCTGGGTATTGGTTCGCTAACATCCCTCATGAATATTTACAAATACTACCTATGTATACCACATGTTTATCCTTGTTCTATTCTCTGTCCCACAAGAGAATAATTACTTTTCACGCATCACAAATGATTCGATTGGTATGTCGAGAACCACGTGATCACATTAATACCGGGTAGTTGGTGGGGGATGAGCGGTACTGACGAGAATTGGTCAGCAGACTGATTATTCTCTCGTGGGATAGAGAATACTTTCATAGTCGATAAATGATAACATTATAGGAACTTAAAGAATAAAGAATATAAAATTTACATGTAATAAAGTTAATTATATTTTATATAAACGTTAATCCACAGCAACCTTATAATTTTTTCTCTTTATTTTCAGTGCTCATTTTTTTACATTTGATCTCCTTCACTTGAAGACCTACAATAAACAATTATATAAATTAATATAATTAATTAATAATTATTTAATATTTAATTAAATATCTTACCAGGTGGCAATGATTGTTTAAGTTTTTCTGCTTTTTCCTTGTCTGTGATTACTAAGGTATAAAGGAATCGAGAACAACGAACCTTGAATTTAACATTTTCAATGTTCTTCTTAATCTTGACAGCTATAAAAATAATTTTAAAATTAAATACATTTAAGTAACACTATATTATTTAGAGAAATACAAATATTACATTTAGCATCCTTCCTTCTAGCCTTCAGAAGGAAATCCTTGATTTCCTTAATTTCTTGTGGCTAAACAAAAAAAATATGTATTATTAAAAATACAATATACAAAAACAGGTACAAAACATTATTATAAAAAATAACTAAGTGTGACTTTTCATAACAAGAATAATGCAATAAGGCCCGTTTTTGACTCAAACAGTATAGTTTTGTTTCCTAGTTGTGAAAATCTAATATCATTCAAACTATTGGTTTTTAATTTAATATCAGAACATGCTTTCACACTAGTTATCTGTATTCTATGTACATATTTCTATTTTACTCTCATTATGGAATTATAATTTACAATACAAAATAGTAAATTTACTTGGGTAAGTTAAATACTCTTTCTATGACCTGACATATAAACTGTTATGGGCAGTGAGAATGACTCAAAATTGACTCATCTTATTTATTTAAAATCAAGACTTCATAATAATTGACTAAGTGTTATTTAACAAACCAAACAGTTTTTACTTCAGAATTACGTCCCTTAATATCCATTCACTAAAATGATCAGTACGTAAGATTCATCATTAAAATATTATTAAGATCACCTACATGTTAAAAAATTATTATTCTTCAGAATTATGTCCCTTAACATACAACCACTAAAATGATCAGTACTAAAAGATACATAATTAAATTTTTCTTAATATTATATATTTAAACAATTATTAATTCTTCAGAATTACGTCCCTTAATATACAATCACTAAAATGATCAGTACATAAGATTCATCATTAAATTTTTCTTAATATTATATATTTAAATAATTATTAATTCTTCAGAATTACGTCCCTTAATATACAATCACTAAAATGATCAGTACGTAAGATTCATCACTAAATTTTTATCAATATTATAATATGCCTATTTAAACAATTATTAATTCTTCAGAATTACGTCCCTTAATATACAATCACTAAAATGATCAGTACGTAAGATTCATCACAACATTTTTCTCAATATTATATACCTATTTAAACAATTATTAAAAATCTTCAGAATTACGTCCCTTAATATACAATCACTTAAATTATCAGTGTGTAAGGTTCATCATTAGATAGTTAAAAATATAATATAAATTAAGTACCTACCTACCCAAGCATATTAATATTAATTTTTCAATATTACATTTCATTCAATAAATGTATTAATTTATATGTCGTTTAATCCAATACCTATACACAAACATACACAAAAGATTACAATTATGAAATGCCTACTAAAGATTATTTATGTTTTAAATTTATTTTGGTGTCACAAACAAAATATTATCAGTATTGATTTTGAAATATAGAGCTACTACAGAACCATTTTTGTTACTAACTAACCTACCTACGTATCCGATTTATAAGTTAATAAAAAAAAATTATTTTAATGAAGCTCGATATTGAAAAATTTGTATTTGATCAGATATGGTAAATAAGATATATACTAAATGATCAACCCGAAATAATTACGTGCTACGAAAACATCAACAAAATGCCAGATAGAAACGGCATTCATAGCAAAAAACCATGTGGCAAGATGCTACGGAGGTTAGGCCGTGCGAGTATCGCATAGATCATTTCGCTGACATAAAACTTAACTTTTACACTTTTTTAGTTATTTCATAAAATAACACTTACCATGATTTGCTTTGTGGTCACTAGTTAACGTCTTGAAAATCGCAGTGGTTATTTTAATTATAATATTATAATATTTAAATAATTTCACGTCCAACGCGGACTGCGGAGACCGAAAGAAAACAATATGCAACGCGGACTATATCGGAGTGATATCAAAACAATCGAAAAAAGAGATAACTTATCGATGTTTGAATTAGTTGCTTAAATAATTAATTTCATAATTATTGCCTGCTCTAAAATATTATTTTATGGATTTAAATAAATGCAAATAGTTAAGATTTTATTTTAAGCCAAATAAATATTTGTTATTGACTTTTCCTCAATTAAATAACTCACCATTAACTTTATTGAATCGATAAAAATCGATTAAAATGTAATTTTAACCTCTAAAACCTAACCAGTGCTGACAGTTTTTAAGAACTCAAATCAAAATAGCTAAATTATCATTAATGTACAATATTATGTTATTCAAGAAGAAAAATACCGAACATGAATTAAATATGAAACGTTAGTGAACCGTTGCACTCCGCTTTGAGCAATTTATTCTCTGAAAATGTAAATGTTAATTGTTATCTATATCTGTGATGTTAATAAATAATAATACTATAGTAATGATAGTAGTAGTTCGTGGGGTGAGTGTGTGATAGTACTTTGATAGTACTTTATCTTTTATAATTTATATTTTATATTTATTGTATGGTTGAAAAAAATCAATTTTTAAAGATATTCCATATTTTTGTTGCCTATTTTATCTTGATTCATTCGTTTCCATATTAGAACAGATACTATAATTTATATTTCCGATACTCAACATTATAATGGAAAACGCAAATGCGAATGTGACTGACCCTAATATGGAATTTGATGCTTCTCAACTGGCCAGTGTAAGTACAAAGTTTTGTAACATACTAACATATATATGTTTAATTTATTATCTGTTTAACCAATTAGATCCATATGTATATTCTAGTCATCAATGATTTAGTTTTAAATACCTGTCCAATTCATGGATTACATAATTCTTACATCAATTCTATTTTTGTAGATACTATATAGGTAGGTACTAAAAATATGTTTCTGATATTGAGATTTTTTTTCATATAAATATAATAGGTAATTTACATTTTATATTTTTTTAGATTGTATTATACATAAAGTTACTATTTAATTTTTTCTCGAATCTCAATTTATATTCTAACTAGATATAGTCTAAACATTTTACAAATTACTTTGGTAAAGTTTGTGTGTGTAAGTATAGGTATATATGTTTATATTTTCACTACATTTACAGTGAAAGAAATATTTCCTACTAGTCACTGTCTAGATATACGAAGGAGACACTTATGTGGCACCTGCATATGACCTATATTACATATCACATATTTAACATATTTTGTACATTTTATAACTAAAACCTTACTCAGTAAAAATTACAAAAAATAAAAATATTTAATATTTGTAAATGCGAGACAAAAGCGGGACCATTTTAAAAGGGGGGATACAGATTTAAAAAGAGGGATAACCCCCCAACCCAACAATGTGGTACGTTTGGACGTCTGTTCACACTAGGACATACTATATCAATAATGACTAGAAAATTCATTGATTTAAGTTCAATACTATTTTGTAACCAAATGCATGTCTGATACCTATGTTGTTTATATCTTTTAACCTTTATAAGACAATTATATTAGTAACCTACTAATTATTTTAATATTATTATTTTTTCAGGTTAAAGAAATATTTAAGTCATATAATAAATTAACAGAGTTATGTTTTATGGATTGTGCAACAGATTTTACAATAGGTGATCTTAAAAGTGAAGAAGTAGGTTAAATTTCTTTCAATAATGGTTTTTTAGATTATACTAATAAATATAATAAATTGATTTATGAATTAAACTTTTTCTATGAAATGTGTGTTTAATTTAATAACAATTTTGTATTTTAGGTAAGGTGTGCTGAAAATTGTACAAGCAAATTTCTTAAAGCTTCTGAAAGAATGACACAAAGGTTTCAGGAGTATCAATTGATTATGAATGAACACGTGATTACAGCTCAACAAAATGCCAATGCATAAAATGTTACCATTTATATAGTACATAAAGACTTTTTTTTAAACATTTTAAGTTGTAGAATCATAAATAATATACTTTAAATGTAATGTTAAATTAATTGTTGGACTATTTTAATATCTAGTTCACTTATGTTCCAACATTCCTTTAAAGAATTATAGTTTATTTTAATATTAAGAATATGCATTATAAATTAATGTATATTTTAAAGATTATTCATGATGGCTTAAATAGTTAAATGATATAAGACATAAGAGAGTGAACATTCTATTAAAAATTATTTTAAACAAAAAGTCAAGTGTTTTAATCATGTTTCAACATTTCCTTGCTGATATTGTTATTATTTATTTTATGATTTACATTTATAATCTATATACCTATTATGCAGTTTATTCTTGGTACTATATAGGAAAATTTAGCAATTAAAGATAATAACAGAAAAAATACTTATATATTGTCATTTTTCTTAGAGATAAATTCAAATTCAAATTTTTTAAAAATATTGTTCAGTATTTTTTTTTATACTTATTACAAAATGTCTACCAGAAGGAGTGCTTCGATTTCAATATTTAGTATCTTATCTTTTAACAAATTGGATCAAGATGGTATAATTTTTCGATTTTCTCAATAGTTATTTAATGCCATGGGGAAAACCACCGACAAATTACAAAAAACCGCTAATAGGGAATTTCTAATGCTTAGTGTATCACCATAGAAACGAATAAAAAATTGTGATGAATTTAAAAATATTAATTCAACTTATAGGCTATAATAAATAACAACAATATAAAATATCCAGACTGACAAACCGTCACTACTCAGAATCGCTTTTTGTATACAATGATATTATATCATTGAATTCAAATTTAATACAATCTGTTATATAGTGAGCCACTTAAAACCTACAGTACAGCAGAGCCAGAGCGACATCCACTTATCCGCTTTTCTTTTTTTTGTATACAAGTGTTGGGTGCGGCCACCCATAGATCCAGATGTTAGTGGTTTATTTATAAATAGTTGAAGACAATTGCCAACAGTAAATGCATTGATAGACGATAATTTATGTATTATGCAATTGAATCAGTCATTTCAATAACGACATAAGTCACCAATTTTTCAATATTGACTTTTTGTCAAATTTGATAATAATATACGTGGTTACGTATTCTGAGTAAAAACTACATAGGTAAGACTAATATTTAATACACAATTTACTACGATAAGCTATAATTTCTGCAATAACTACTCAAGTCATTGACTTGTGTAGTTTTTGCTGCCATTCAAAAAAGTTAAGTTGTTGTTTATTTTAGAAAAAAATGTATTTCATCTTATGTAATATTATTATAATAGCAATAAAACCACTAACACTTCGATGTTTATCTATTTCATTTTATTAATTTGGCTTAGATTGTATATTATGATATTCCCTGCAAAAACAACGCAAGTCAATATGTTTTATC
>NC_042494.1:141118265-141130466 GCF_005508785.2 Acyrthosiphon pisum
AAATTTAATGATTTATGTCGTTATTGAAATGACCGATTCAATTTAAGTAAAAACTATAAAAGTGTACAAGTCGTGTCTGCATCACGATTGGCGTGAAGATCATAGCAACGGCTATGGTACATCTGATTATTCTGATTCTGCTGTAGATACTCCGGGCTTTCTTACAAGTGGTTACTGTTCCACTGTATTGACTCTTGGACCATGCTCGTGGGATATAGCCAACGTCCTTGCATTGTTCTTTTGAAATCGTTCCTTTCGTCAAGAATGCGAATGTCGGCTCAATGATCGCGCGTGTGCCATGATGCAGATTTGGTTTTCATAAAATTGATCAATTAATCAGTTATAGTTTTCTAAGAATCCAGAAGTCCGCGAATTTACTACTTAGCTTACTAGATTTTTAATGGTACCAGCTAAAAACTATCAATTAAATAATCCTAAAATGATATTTAGATTACAATTTAGGTATAGCTAATAGTAGGTACCTAACTAGTAACTACTAGTAACATGGCTTTATGTTACTCATAGGCGCAAATAGCGTTTGAGATTTGGGGGAGGCTAATAGGGCTAATAGGGCCTTACTTTGATAATATTGAATAAGCTTAAAATAAAATGTAGGAAGTGTTTGGGAGGGCTTTGGATATTTCTGGGGGGCTTAGCCCCTAAAAGCTAAAGCCCCCCTCCCTATTTGCGCCTATGATGTTACTATTCTATCTAATAAATTCGTAGAACTCTTAGCCCGAAAAAAAATTTAAATTTTAAGACATACCTACATAATTTTTTTGGGCCTAATAAAATCAAAGATACCTAACACCCACGATACTGAACCGTTGAAACAAACAAAAGTAATAAACCCAACAATTTTTTTAAAAATTCTATGTTTAGGAAACTATTCACTTTTTTGACTTACAGCGTACATTTTTGAATCCAAGAAGATCGACGATTGTTTTATAGTTTTACAATACCTAATATATTGAGTGTTTTCATTGGCGTGCTCAAGGGGTTGTGGGGGGTTAACACCCCCCACAACAGACATTTTACAAATGATATAATATATGTACCTACTTACATATAATTATAATAATTTATTGGGAACAAATCTAGTTTAGCGCTTACTCGAATTTTTCAATTTTTTTTTCGGTATTACCTATGTATTATGTACCTACTTATATGTATAACAACGAGTTGCAAAAATGAATTGGCCGAAATCATTTGTTTTTAAGTTATAACTAGGGCTCGGAAGTTGATGACCTTAAAAACAATAAAAAATTACCTAAAAAAAATGCAAATATGACATGATAATAAATGTAGGTATAATAATATTCACTACAATACGACAACGACAAAATATGTAATCGGCGAGATAAAATCAGGTAGGTTAATAGGTACTAACTTAGTCTGTGGTAATTTCCAAGTTTTAAGTCATCGGCATAATGGTCGACAAGAAATGATAAGAAGTGAACTAGTGCGAAATCAGTAAAAATGACTAAAAATGTGGGGAAATGACCTAAAAATGTCAAAAAAATGACCACCTTGGGTGATACAAATTATAGGTACACTCGGCGTGATCGATCGCTGCGCTCATTCAGATACCTAATTAAAATTGAAAACATCCCTAGACTTGTTATATAAAACCACCATGAGTGGGTGTCAGAATTTTATTTGCATCATAATTTTTAAAACGTTAATTCACCTAGGTTTCAAAAAAAAAAAAATTGAAAATTTGTTATAAGCGTGGTAAACTATATAAACGTTGTGCGTGTGCAATGTACATACAACACGTTCACATAAAATCGTGAACTTCCTAAGGCTATATCATAAAAACTAATGATTTCTAAAAATTAATTTTTGCACCATCATTCTAATTGGTTGTAATACATAGGTTTACGAGAAAAAAAATTCACGTGGGTGCTGAACTTTGATTAATACCTCTAAATTTAACAAATATTTCGTTTTAAAAGAAATGTCATCATATTTGATACGTAATTCATTAATTTTTATTAATTAAATTATTTATATAAGTGTTTCAATAAGTGTTCAGTATATACTGTATTACTAATTTTTACTGTATACTAATGATTCGGATATCGAATGACACTATGACCAAATGTTCTGATTTTATGTCCATGTCTATTTACTTTTGTCTTGAGCTTCACGCATAGACCTATAAACTAAGTTAAACTAACTTATATGTGTATGGCTCCACGTATATACATAGTACCAACTGTATATGGCGTTTGCTAAAAATTTAAAATGCATATTAACATAAACATGTCGATTATTTATACAAAATTGTATAAAATATGTATGGATAAACTCAAATAGATTATTTTTATTTAATGGTAATACTTTCGATATTAATGCTATGTATACGTAACTATGTAAGTACCTAGTACCTATAGGCTATAGTATTAACGTTAAATGTTTCGTTTAGAATGTTTAGATACTTTATAATAATTACATTTATTTGTAATGATTCAAAATTAAGACTAAATAGGTAGTGGATGGGCCTTTTATTTAAGTCCCTTCAAGTTATTAGGTATAAGCCTCCTCAAAACAGTATCCAACGAATAATAAAGATTTTTTTGCCATGGACTTTCTAAAATTGGATTTAAGCCTCTGACAGTTTTATCCTATTTGAGCCACAGGATAGGTAATAGGTATTTAAAATGTTCTAATTTTATGAGATTTCTAAATGCAACCAGAGTATTTTCAATGTGTTGCTGTAGAGATAATATTTTGTTTGATATGCCAAACTTTACGTTTTCATAAAGTAAAAGGATCATAAAATTGTTATTAATTGATAATTTATATCCATATTATAACAAATTATAAAGTTTTACCATTTTGCATGAAAAATTGATTAAATTTAATGGTTCAGTTCAATTTAATCGACCAACCACTAAAACACGTTTAAGGGATCATTAGCTCATTATTGATTCATTAAATGTTAAGTGCAACACGGCGTTAGTACATTATTTCATACGGCCTGAGTGGGTGGTTGGGGGAGGGGACTGGTTGCCTATAAGATATATTATAGACCCAAACACTTTTTAGAGTAATACAAATATTACGTATCTATCTACACTTATTCATATTTCTTAAAAACAATTTACATACCTAAAACCACCAACTGTAACGCACTTATTTCTTTATTGCATATCAAAAAATTCTTTACTAAGTAACTAGCTTTAACTATCAAAGTCAAGCCTTTGATACAAAGCCACAGGGACATCAGCTGACGGTAATTCTGAAATTTTGATTTAAAAATTAAATAATTGGAATATTGTATTAACGTATGTTATACGTAATAAATAATAATATTATTATTGCAGTAGCTAAACAATATACATATAGTAATATAAGAATAAGATATGAATAATATATAAGTGGGTAGGTATCTACGTCAATATATATTATAGGTTACTTATAAATTATAATACTGTATAGGTACTCATTATACAGTTCACTTATTATATAACCCAAATTTTTAACAAAATAATTAATAAGCATATAATGTACAATAATATATATTTATTGTATATTATATACCTATTATACATATAATAATATATTAATATATTATATTATTATTATAATATTAATATGCGAATACCTAATTAATAAATTTATCAATTTTAACGATGGTTTGAAATTAAATATATTTTACATTTCTACACGGTACCTATATATACATACCAAGCAAAAAATAATATTATACCTAATAAATGATAATATACTTATATTGCTTTTACCTGTAATATATTATATATCTGTATTATTATTTATTTAATCTTTATTTTTAATGATAAAGATTATTATTATTATAAATATGTTGTAAATTTCAAATTTGTATTATCTTACTCGGTTAAGAGCAGCAATAATCACCAATACATCAAAAATTATTGATGCTGTTGTATACGCGTGACTCCAATACTCATTGAAATGACATAAGACTGTAAACGAGTAAATAATTTATCCAAATATTTAGTAAAAACAAATAGGTACCTACTACATAATAGTATTAATGTACGAGTATAAATTGTATAATACTTATTTATTAAATAATTCCGATAATATTTAATGTAAAAATCAAACGTATTTATGTATATAAAAAAATTATTTACAATATACAGGGTATTCAGCGAGGTTTTCCCCATTGTGATATCTCCTGAAATAATAAATATGTCATAAATCTGTTTTTTATATTAGACTACAGAGACGAGGACTGCATATATTTTATTTTTTAATTTAATTTAATCTTTTTGTAAAATGTTGGTTTATTTTTGAAACAATTGAGAATACCTATTTTATAGAGTTTATTTTTTTGAAAATGTTGTCTTTTCAAAGTTTTATTCTCATTAATTCCATGATTTTTAATCATTTTTTTAGTTTATATGTAAAACGGTAACAAACCGGTTTTTGCCCGGGCCGTGAGTCCGCCTCTACAACTAAAGTGTATATCATTGGGACAGTAGGTATTATAATAGTTGTTATTAATAAATGAAATTAAGTTTTTCACAGTTTTTGTATAATAATATACATAATACATTTATTAGGAGTAAATGACAATGGAGGGGGGAGGACTTTGAACTCCACTGTATAATGTAGATAAGACATAAATAGGTACAATCGTTTTTAGTAGGATTAAATATTTATGACAGGGAATATCATGAAATAACATAATATAAATATATAATAGATATACTAGCTCCCATTACAAGTATAATATCATCCATTACTTACCTAATAATTTAAAAATTTCAGTTTTATTGACATTAAATTAGGAAGTTATTATTATTGCTTAAATGCTTGATGATACACGCAGGTGTACCAATAGCAAAATCAATTTATTATTATTTGGTAACTACTATATTTTTTAATATCTTCTGGTAAAGCTTTTTTTTCTGAAAATGTTGATAGTCAAATCATCAATTTTGGTTCGCTAGTTTATTAACTATGGTCTTATGGACTTTTAAAGTTAAGAAATTTGCATTATTATTGTTATTACTATATAATAGTAAATAGTAATCGTCTCTACAATGTGAACTATTTTTGTGGGAAAAATTATATTTTTTAGTCCAAAACAATTTCTTGTTATCATAATTGAGAAGGTATATCTAGGATTTTAAATATTATACTTACGAAATTCCTCAAGCTCTTCTTCGAAGTTTGATGCATATAGAAAATTAGCGACAACAGGACAACTATAATGACCGTTATTCAAACACCATTTTTCCAAATTAATAACACCCTTCATCATCTAAAATAAGTGAAAACGTTTTACACGTTTTCGAAATGGTTTTGAGACGATATACTTAGTGTATATGTTAACGTAATCATTTTTCCTACTTATAGGTAACACTTACCCATTTTTAACTATAGGAAATAGGAATTGATTGTAGATGGGATCATACAAATGTTTGAAGATATTACAAAATATTATGACTATATAATAATAAACGTTTGTTCAATATTAGAAATATACACTACGGTACGGTGTGAGCAAAATTTAATATAATATAATACAAATTATTTTAACTACCTATTTTTAGGTATATCCTTACCAGAGAAGATACGACGAAGACTACAATATACCAGTTTATAGACGGACATGCAACCTTTGAGTTTATTATACTTCTTCTGACCTAATCAAAGATAATATACATTCAAACATTTATTTATTTTTAATTGGTTTTAAAATCTAAACATATTACTTGATATATTTTATATTGTAAAAAAATATCTTCAACGCGACTCACCAAACATTTAATAAGGTTTGGTGCCATGTTTGATCCAATTATATCAAATGTTCTAACCAATTAACACCGGTCAGTGTTAACTATACAGCTAATGAATATTTTTAATATATATTCAAAACGTTTCTTAAGAAACAAAATTGTTTATGAATATTGTTTTCATTACGTTGTCAGAGCGTTTTAAACGTCTTAACAACATTTTTTGGCCAGCAAGGTAATATTTGTAACAATATATTTTTTTTATAAGTATGAGAAATTTTATTAAATATTTTAGATTTTAGACTTACCAAAATACATTTTATAATAAATATTGAAATATTGCCAATAATAAGTAATAACTGTAGGTACCGAAGGTAGAATCTATACTACAGTGGCGGACATGACCGCCGGGAAGCCGGGAAAATACCCGGTGAGCCGCTTTTTGTATTTGCATTTTGAATATACCATATTGTGCTATACCTATACGACGAATGACGATAATGTATATCTACAATTATTCGTTTTCAAATTACAACAAAATAAGAAAATCATTCCATGAGAAATCGTTAGTAACTAACGTAAACTGTTTACAGCTGATCCAATATCGAAATATTTTGAACTATGAAACAAACGCTCATAAAAGACTAATTTGACTTCCCCGGAAACTTTTTTCATTTTGATAAAGGTGGGAAAACTTATGAGGAATCTTATAATCAATTAGAATACTTTTTATGAATTTCTAACTCAAAATAATTTGCAAATTTTAGTGATTTTAACGACTTTGGTCAAAATTCTAACTTTAGACATTCATTAAAAAATGTGGATTTACGCTCGACTTTTATTAATTTCCACCGATAATATCTTATGAGGAACCTTGTAAGTATTACATTTTTAAGTTTTTTGACCAAGTGAAATATTTTATACTGACAGTAATATAATAATTAAAAAAATATTTATACAAATCGAATTTTTTTATGCCTATAAAATATAAATAGTTTATAACGCGTCAAAATATTTTGAAAATGTTATGGTATATAGTAAATACTAAATGCTACTATAAACATTCAGTGGAAGTTTAATGTATCTACTGTGGGTTTTTTTTTAGTTTTTCACTAAATTTTTTTTCATTCTCGTTTTTTCATAAATAATTTTTCTTAATTTTTTTTTGATTTTTCCAACGAAATTGAAAATTACTGAGATTTTTCTATTTTGACCTCCTAAATGCACCAACTTGAATCACTTTCCCATCAGAAAATGTACAGAAGTGGAAAATTAAAGCATTATTTCGACTACTTATCGTGTTAACACACAAACAATAAAAAAAAAAATAATAATAAAAAAGTGGGTAAGTGAGTAACGTTCTGCTGAATAGTAGGTGCCAAGAGAGTTATTTATAGGCATAAGAAAATGTCTATTTTCATTATTTATTTTATAATTATTAATGTCGATAAAAAGTTTGTCTTTCGTTCAAAATACTTGATAATTTATTACAAGGTTCCTCGTAAGTTTGTTGTTAGTGAAAATAAAAAAAAAAGTCGAGTGTAACAACAATAATTGTTCAAATAATTTTTTGTGAGCGTCTGAAGTATGAATTTCGAAAAAAAACCGTCAAAATCATAAAAATATGCAATTTGTTTTGAGTTCAAAATTTATAAAAATTTTTTTAGTTAAATCTAAGATTTTAAAATATTTTTCAAGATTCCATATAAATTTTCCTACCATTACCCAAAAAAAAGTTTACCGGAAAGTCAAATCAATTTTTTATGAGCGGTTCGAAGTTCAAATTTTTACAATATTGAATAACCCAAAATTGACCTACTCGTAACCTAGGTATTGTAAAGTTGAGTAGTATCCACCTTTTATATGTATAATACAATTGATATGTGTCAATTAATTGTCAATGGCTATTAAAATTATACTTGGCATGCAATATTCAGACACACCACACACCCATCTATAAGAGATACTAAAGATATAGCATGGTGTTTGCCATTCGGACGCTTAAAGTTATATTTATATTTTTGGAACGTAATAGATGAACCGAGTTTTATACTACGAAAAGTATTCATCGTTTCGCACAGAATCCAATAGAAGAGGTTAAAATTATTTTAAATTGATGAATTGTAAAACTAGGCAGGTACCCTATACTACCTATACTTTTGTAACTGCATTATAGTGCAGTCCATAACTTAGAATTAATAATGTAAGAAAATATTAGAGTTAATATCCTTTTACTTCTTAACATGATTGGTTTTACAATAAATAATAATATTGATCAATAATAGAAAAATTACGAAAGCATTGTTTTTTTTTAGACACTGCATCACTGGAATAATACAAGTTAATCGGTAGGTGTCCTAGCTATAGGTATACCCGTCTAAAGTCTAATATAAATTCTATTAAGTATTTTAATTAAAATATACAATTGTCAGAATTGACTTTGTTTCATAATTCTTCTGAACACTATATTATAACACAATAGGTACCAAAGGAAATTGTTTTCATAGTTTAATATCACACTAATCCTGCCATATAATATGGCAGACAAATGAGTTGGTGTTGGTATAATTAAAAAAAAGTAACGGTGGAGGTCGTTGCCATGCAGGAGGATCACCGCAGCGATTGGGCGTGCTGGTGAGGTTATTATACTATTAAGGTGGTGGGAAATTCATCGGAGAGGTATCTGTCTGATATATAACCCATGTTGATCTTCGAAAATATGAATCTCAAACGGTATACCTACGACAGTCTACACTGTAGTAAGTTGAAACTATTGTAAAAAGTGCTAATATATATTTAGATCCGTATTTTATCATTATTATTAGTGTTTGTTTAGCTACACTTTGGTCGAAATGAAGTTTTTAGTAAGTATATATACCTTTATTAATATTTTCATTAATATGAAATCATTATTAAACCGGTAAGGGTAGTTACACTTATCCATATTTAACATTTTCATAATAGTTCATAATATTATATCGGACATTCGTCTATACTTGGGTATATTATAATAGTAAGTAGGTAGTACCTAAATATATATTATTATTTTATATTATATTAATATTGACTTTATTAAATAAAATAAAAAAACTAGGGAAGTCGCTCTGCTGTATAGTAGGTGCTAGGTTAGGTACTATAGGCAGGCGTCGAGTGTGGAGTGTACCTCATCATTGGGTACCTATACCTACCTAGGTTATTGTATAGTAATGGATGTGTACAATTTTAATTTAATCATAACATACGATAAATAATTTTGAGCGGAGACCGCAGTGGCGGATCCAGGGGGGGCAAAGGGAGCATTCCCCCCCCTCCCATCACCGTAGTTTTCTTTGTTTTACACTGTGTTTAGTCAATTTTGTAGCTAATTTTGCAACTTTTTGTACTTTTGCCCCCCCCATGCCCCTCCCAAAATTAAGCCCTGGATCCGCCACTGGGAGACCGTCTGTCAAACTACTTTATTGAGGATATCGTGTTGATAATATTGCGTACAATATTTATTATATTGGTATAATTTATTTATTTTTTCATTAGTAAACAGTATCTACCAGCTAGGTTGAATTTTAAAGTTTTATAAAATACGTCACATATTTTATTATTTTAATATATTATTATCGTTTTTAACTTTTAAGTCAATACTGATGTACCGTAGAATGGTGAAAATAGATGGTAAATAGTTCAAAAGAATTACAAATATTTCGAACATTTCACCTTGTGTACGGTGTACCTACTATAAAATATAATAATATATTATGTAATGGCGAAAAGTTTCAAGTATCTAATAATAATATTTTTTGAATTACAACAAAGTAACTATGTATAATAATAATTATTTTTCTTATAAATATACCTAACCCAGTATTATCAATTACATACAAATCTTATTTTCAAATGACCAACAAATTTAAAGTGGGTTTATGCTAAAAAAATGTTTTTTTTTTGTAAGAAAAACTTATGAGGAATCTTAAATTAAATGTTCAAGTCTTAGGTATTAAAATCAGTATATAACAATTTATATATTTTAAAAATTCCGATATATTACGCAAGGTTTAAACTTTTAAACTAAACGTTTTTAACAACACAAAATTATTTTTTATTTAAATCGAAAAAAAAAGAATAAAAAGTTGAATATTGCAAATGAAGGTTTAGGTAATATATAAATAGTACAAATATTTTTAATTTGATATTATGTTTAGAAAATGCTAATTTAAAATTAAAATTATGTTTGATTTGAAATCGTATAGACACCAGACACCTGTTGATGAACATTTTTTTATTTTATTTATTTAATACTAGAATGTGTAAGTCGTTGCTTAAAATTTCAACTTACCAACTGGTTCTTAAAATTTAACTAACTTATATTTTCATAAAAATTATGTATACGCATAAATATGGAGAAATTAAATTAATAAACAATTAGGTAATTAAATTGATTACACAGATTATAGTGATTAAGAACAAATAATTTTATAATAATTACGTAACTATTCTTTTGAAAAAAAAAGTTATATTTATAAAGAATATAGATGCAGACCTACCCAAATACTGAAATATTATAGGCATTTTAATAAATTGTTTAAAAAAAAACTCGTTCGTTTAAATTCGTTCAATTAAAAATTGCGTAGTACTCTTTGAATGTTTAGCGAGTATTAAAAATGAGAACATTATTTGAACACAGTTTACGCGGATGTCGGATACCTATATATTGGGTCCATTGGGGCCTAGTATATATTTGATGGCGTATTTGAAGGTTGGGATGGATGAATCCACAAGTTTTATTTTTTCGTTTTGAGATCATACGCATTTTAACAATAATTTCATTTGCTATTATGGCTATTCGAATTGAAGTTGGACCTGAATATAATTTTAAACTATTATATATGTATAATTTTTAAAACATTTTTAAGTGCTTCGTGAAAAATTGTATTAATCAGAGATGCTATTGTATTGTTGTTGCTCTCGGGTCTTTAATTAGTAGGTGTACTCACTCTCCCGGCCCCCTCACCACCCGTCATATTATAAACATTATACTAAATACAATATCACTCATATCAATAAACAGGTGGCACTGGCTGTTTATTGCGTCTTATCGGCGGCGGCGGTGGCAGTGCACTCTGCACCATCACACGGATTCATATCGCCGGTGATCCTGCCCAAAGTGCACTTGGCGTCACCAGACGTGACCGTTGTCAGACAACCGTACGTGGTGCAGCAAACCGAACCGGTGTTCAGACACGTCTACTACGCCGGTGACTCAGTGCCGTACGTGTCACATCACGTGCAGGCCTACCATCAACACCCAGCGGTCGTCGCCGCCTACCAGACGGCACCCGCGTACGCGCCAGCCGTCGGTTACGTCGTTTGAGCTTCGGCATTCGGCAGTCGTCGTCACGAAATCGTCACCATCATCAGTCATCATATTATATTAAGCACGGTCCGGACCAAGAACCATTTGTCAGATACATGTCTCTGACACTGTCGTCCACAAATATTAAATTTATGTTACGGCTTATGACGGGAAATCAATAACGTTGTCGACGACAAATGTAAGAAACATGTGTTTTCGACAAATTTTTCTTTGGTCTAGGCGGGGCTTTACGTGGAAATTATATACCTAGCTAACGGTATCACGTAGCGGCCACCCATATAATATGATTTCTGGCGTGTATTATTCGACGACACCGACGAAAATATAATATTAATTTATTGTACAGTAATGATTATATTATATTCATGATAGGTAACCTACCCTACGCGTGATGTACGCGAATAATTTAATGCGAAAACATTTTTCATTTATATTTTATTTACAAATACAATAACACAACAATAATTTCTCAACATTTTTTTTTTTTTTCGATTGACGGAAGAACTAAAATAATAATAAAATTAGATAATAATAATAATAATAATAATAATAATAATAATATTTTTTATTTTGTGCGGTGGGCCTAATTTAAACATGTATATATATATAATATATGTTATGTATATACACAAACATATACATATATAAGTATATATATATATTTATTAATTTTTTTTATTTGAGTAGGTAATAAACATTATAATGAAATAAAATGTTCGATTAATTCATATAATAATTTAATGATAACGATTGTACTAAATTGAAAACATAACCGGGTGGTTTTTTTTTTTAAATTTAAAAACTTATTCTAAAATTTCTAAGGTACCTACATGAGCACGACATTTTTCCGTATTTTAATAATGATTATAAGATAACCTAATAGTACTTAGAAAGTATGTATATAATTGTTTTTTTTTTTTTTTTAAAACATATTTTTACAATTTATGTCGGGTACTTGTATGGCGTGGCACACAAGATGACATAGTTTACGGTTGTCAATTTTAATTTTTCCAAAAGAGCTAGGACTATTTTAATGACACTACAATAGGTTGTTTATCGTTAATGTAAAACATTATTTTCAACAATAGTTTCAATGATTTC
>NC_042494.1:141130892-141302841 GCF_005508785.2 Acyrthosiphon pisum
TTACCTAAATGGTATATTTTATCGCTATTTGTACATAGTCCCGATAGGTAGGTAGGTTTAGGCGTTAGATTTGTAAACCATATGAATTCAAGGGTCTCGGGTTCGAACCCTCATGGGAACCATTTATTTTTGTTTTAATTATTATTTTTAACACCATTGTTCCGTATCTTGAAGTATTTTAACCATTTCTTGGAGTAGTTTCAACTACAACGTTTTTTTTAATTTGAAACGAATTTAAAAACTCAATTCACAACATTACGAAAGTTAATCTCACTACTTTATGATATGTTAATATAGCATAATAATGTAATTATCCTAACAATGTATTTTAGTCGTTTTAATTATGTTGAATAGTAGTTAAATCAACACTTATTGAGTCCTAAGTCAAAATCGACGCTCAAATGTATTGGACATTAACTACATTTGGAGTTAAAACAACTAACGATTTTTATGTGTGTATAAGTATATATATATATTTATTAATTTTTTTTATTTGAGTAGGTAATAAACATTATAATGAAATAAAATGTTCGATTAATTCATATAATAATTTAATGATAACGATTGTACTAAATTGAAAACATAACCGGGTGGTTTTTTTTTTTAAATTTAAAAACTTATTCTAAAATTTCTAAGGTACCTACATGAGCACGACATTTTTCCGTATTTTAATAATGATTATAAGATAACCTAATAGTACTTAGAAAGTATGTATATAATTGTTTTTTTTTTTTTTTTAAAACATATTTTTACGATTTATGTCGGGTACTTGTATGGCGTGGCACACAAGATGACATAGTTAACGGTTGTCAATTTTAATTTTTCCAAAAGAGCTAGGACTATTTTAATGACACTACAATAGGTTGTTTATCGTTAATGTAAAACATTATTTTCAACAATAGTTTCAATGATTTCATTAGGGAATTCCGAACATGAACAAAAATACGAGGCTAGATTTTTGGGACCATTATTCTTATTAATCTAAACTTGCAAATTAAACCTTCAAATAATTGAAACCGTTTTCCTAGACCACTTCAATACATCTAATGAATACAATAAATTAGATTTTATTTCACAGTTCGTCGTCGTTACACAATAACAATTTATTGTCGTTCACGCGTTGACTATTATATAATATATTATTTATTCTCAAAATGTCCAATGTAGGTACATATTAAGCATAAAAATAATCATTATTTACTTATCCTATGTGCTCGAACAAAGTAAATGATTCGTGGTTATGTATTCTGCAGTTAGGAGGTCTAAATTTTTTTAAGTTCAAATATCACTAATGAGATCAAATGGAGAAATGTTAACAATTCATAATAAAATCTATTGAAATTTGAAAGAAGAAAATAATTTAAATGAAATTGAGCTTTGAGCTTTTAATATGTACGATTTGTAATATAACCTTAAGTTGGTGCATAATCATTAAAACAGACATGGTCTATATATCATATATATTTAAATATTCAATATATATAAGTCAACGTAACGTGGATAAATTTCATAATGCGTATCCCAAATGTATGGTGTCTAATAACAATATTAGTAAAGGTGGTTAAAAGAATAATTTACCATGGTCGTTGTATCGACGTTTGTATTTTAATTACCGTTAATAATAAACATCCCAAATCCGGTATATTTTAGTTTTTAATTGTGACAAAATGTTTCAGTTTCGTTTTAATTATTATTTACACGAAACAAAAGACTGTAATAAATTCTAATTTTATGTAATAAATAAAGTAGGAACATACCAATAAGGTAATGAGAATTTAAGAAATAATCTAACTTGATCATAAACATAATTTCTTCGACCCTCGGCCGGCAGATCCTTTCCATACCATTGGTAACAAGGACATCATAGAAATCCCCAATTAGATTTTAAAAAAGGACTCCTATGGGAGTCAGTGATAGCTATCACGTTCCTCGTTAATTGGGTATTTTTATGCATGAACATTTTTTTTATGAGTGATTGTCCCGCGTTTTATTCATTTTTTATCTTTTTTCTCTCCTTTTCTCACCATAGTCCTTGTTTCAAACTGCTCTTGATTCGATTTTTTTTTTCGTGGCAATGTTGACGATTCTCCCAATTCTCTGGGCTTCCAAACTGGAGAACCTGCGGAGTAATATAAATAAAAATACCGTCATCAATATCTCTCGACTAATTAATTTAAACAAATCATTTAAACAAAACACCTAACGTAATTAATACAACCAATAGGTTGCTTGTAAACAATAAGATATTAACATTATTCATTTCTACATCTTTCAGAATTTGTTTGCCCGGTGGAGTGAACTCTACCGCCATCCCCTCCTATGTTACTTTCGTGAGTTCACTCTACCAAAATATGTGACCCATAGCCTTGGCTAACATTATAATGGGTCTAACCTATTCTCAGTGGGTAGCGCGATTTTTAGTAATCCTGGTGCAGATCCGTCTTACCGAGGTCCTGCACCTGAGGTGGTTGATAATTTTCTGGTTGCTGTGATCTTTCCACCAGTCTGGCTGCTTGACTGCCAGTACTACTTGCTGATAATGTAGACGTGGTACTAAGCATTAAGTAATTGGGTGTTTTTCCCAGACTACCGTGTATTGGAAGTCCTTTAGATGGTCCAGGTTGACTACAGCTATCATCTTCACCTTCAGATTTTTGTTCGTCAACTTTTCGTTCTTCTGAAGACAATTTAATATATTAATATTATTATTAATTATTTATAATATAAATAAAATAATAAAATAGTGTTAATCACTGTAAATAATAAAAAATAATACATTTATTTTAAGTTTATTATTTTTATTTTACCTCTGTTTCTCGATCTATAATTTGGCAAAATAGTTTGAGTCCCTGCTGTATCCGTCGTAGAATCAGTTGACGATGTTCCTTGATTCCTTAACTCCACCTTGGGCATAGTATTCCCTGAAGAATGTCTTTGAGGTGGTTTTGGAGGTATTTTTTTAGGTTTTCCAAGTGTTTGTGATCCTTGAGCTAAGTTTGAAATATCAGGTGTTTTATGATCCTCTGATATCAGTTGTAAACCTTGGAATACATATCAAAATGAATGAAAATGTACAAAAAATATATAAAAATAGTATTTACCTCCAGTATTAATTGTTTGTCTTCCTAATGTTGCGGTATTGCTTACTAGTTGAGCAGGGGAATTAGTAGAAGGTTTGGCAGTAGGAATGCTCATGTTTCGTACGCTTTCACGAATTATCTGGCGTATAGTTTTCAAGAATGCATTTCTGAATTCGGCAGTACTAAATTAATGTATTAATATACTATTAATGAAAAATTACGTCCCGACAGTTAAATAAACTTTTAACAATTAACATACCTATTGGAAAGGACATAAATTTTTTCTGCTCTTCGGTGAGATTGACTTCGTAAATGTATCAGCTCCCATAAGAAATGTGTCTCCATATCTTTAGCAGAACTTGCTCTAACTTGTACTTCAGTTACTGGTATCAAAACTTGATATCTAATTATTTCCATTTCACTTTTACCTGATACACTCTAAAATAAAAGAATAGTAGTGTAATTATTATTGCAAAATGGATTATTATTAATTAATCTTCTCAAACTAACCATTAATTTCTTTTTTTGTCTTAAACGTTCTTTACATAAAAATACTACCGCTGATTTGAATACAAAACACATTGCATGTAGTTCTAAGCCTTTTTTTATTTTCCCGAGGAAATCAGATATATTCAACCATTCAACTCCTCCATAGTACAATAAATCACCCGGAGACAAGTCAATAGACTACGAAAAAACAATTCATATTTTAGCAAAAATGTAAGTCCTAGTTTTAATGTCTTATTAATAATAACTTACTTGTTTACAAGATTTTTGATGTTGTCTGAATAAGTGATCAAATATTGCTCCATATTCTTCGTGTATCCTTTGCATTTCATTAATATGTTCAGCGACATTTTCCATTCCCTTAAGTGCTTCTAAAATGTAAAAATCATAGCTAATAATTAGTTTTTATTAAAAAAAATATATAATTTGAATATTTTAAAATTGATTATTTAATTACCAACAAGGTGGAGGTGTTGATCTGAATGAGGATCAGTAAGATTCCTTAGTTGTTGTAGTAATAGTGGATATTTTAATATCCTTTGAATTGGTTTGATTAAATAAGATTCTAAAGAACAAGAATGTTGTTGCCGTGGATTTCTGGAGCATAGAAATTCTTGTAAAGCTTGATTGCCTTCATCTAGAAATAAATAATAATTGTAATTTGTTTACGAAACAAATGGTATTCTGATATTTGTATAATAATAGTAACTTACTGGGATTAAGTATTTTTTGAGCTTTTGAGTGACTTGCACAGAACGAACTGTACAATTTGAAATGATTGACATAATATAAGAAGGCGCTCCCGATTGAGAAAAGTATATTCTGTAATATAAATTATAAATTATGCATTATATTGAATCGTATTTTTTATGTATTTTAATAGTATCGTACTTTAAATTGCTCTGGCTGATCAAATTTATGGAAATTAGGTTCTTGGTGTACGGCTTCTTCTAAATTTTGTAAGAACTGATGTTGAAACTGAACAATTTCTTGGATATTACCAAACAGAACTGCTATTTCTGCTCCAGATAAAAATGTTTCTTGTTTAAGTGGTTCTAAATAATTCTCCAGTAGATTATTTAAGTGCTGTAAACATTTTTAAATTTTATATTAAGAAAAATATACGATTTGTGCATTGTGTTAAGTAAGTAATTCTTAATTTCATGTGAAATTTATTTTTGTCATATTATTATATAAAATATTTATTAAAATGTACCTTAATATAGGATTTTTCAGTATCTACAAGTTCAGAAATAACTTTTCTAAGTTTTTCAGCATCTGTCAACTGACGACCAATCGTTATTTGAGGATTCTGAACAGCAGAAATTACGGTTGGGCTAGTTCTTCTTGCTGGCTCTGGAGATCTACAGAATCCAGTCACTTCACCAGCACTCTAAGAATAATAACAATATTGAGACATATTTTTTGACCATTATAATTTTATAAATAATAAAACAAACCTTAATTAAATTTTCAATTTCAAAAGAATTTCCTCTGGAAGCAAGTTTTGGATCTTGAGTCATGTTGTTAGTTTCCAATTCATAAATACCTTCCCTATCTAATAAATAATAATAATAATATATTTTATGTCAATAGTGTTAAGCGTGTGATATCAACTTACTCCACCCTGGAGCTGGAACGATCAGTCCAGATATCATTTCTTCTGAGATCACTGGTGGATCAGTTGGTGGTGGAGGACAAACTAATGATTGAATTATATCGTCAGTAGTCTTTGATATAATTCTTGAGCCTGAAGGTAATTGAGGAGGTTCGGTTCTGGATGATCTCATCATCATACTTAAAGAAAGTTCTTCTTGAAGAGCCGATTCCAAGTACATCATATCTAAATCACTTACTATTGCACTATTAATCACCATAATCTCATCGCTTTTAATTAAACCTGCAATCAATACATTGTAATTGTTGTAATTTAAATTGTACAACGAAATATCAATTTCTAATATTTAAGTTAACTGAAAATTAAGTATTGAAATAACATATTACCATTTTGAATAGCAATTCCTTTGTCTTCAACTCGACTAACATAACAACAAAGTTCATCTTGTCTTTCAGCATTTTCAATTAGTTCTGCTTCTACGGAAAATCCCCACATATGATCTAATGTATTTCTTTCAAGTTCGACTTGATAAAGGATTTTGGCACGAACTTCGACAACTTCGTGAGTATGTAGCTAAATAAAAATATGAATTTATTAAATTAATTAATAAATATAACTATATGTATTTACGTTGAATGGAATACTTACGTAAGTTTCAATACTATCAGTTCGGTGAGGAACAAAATAGTTATGATCTTCCATATCTCTTCTTTTTTTTACCCTGACAAAGTGCTCCATGGGATTAAGTCCTTTTCTTGAACAAGATAATGCCAAATACTCATCAACTGTCATACCCTCTCGTAAATGTATTTGTACCGACTGTAAAACAAATTTATTACAATGAGTACCAGACAAAATTATAATACAAATTAAAAACAATTAAAATTATTTTATTGAAGTCTATGGGCTAAATTGTACCTATTAATAGTAAAATAAAAAAATAGTAATATATAGATTTTTATAAAAACGTTTGTCAAATTAGTAAAAATGTTAATTTAAAATTATTTTTTCATTACCCAACTTGAGAGATATGAATAACTATAACAAGAACTTATTTTATTTTTGCAATTAAAAAAAAATTAACATTAAATATTTTTAAATAAGTGGGTGTATTTAATATTTGAAAATTTTAATTTGAACAATTTTAATTTAATAGTGGAAGGAAGTATAAATGTAAATTATATAAATTCAAAATATATTATTTATAAATATTAAATGTTGTGTACTTACTTGGTTATCAGGTAAAGATACTTTCACAGTCTTTTCTGCGTCATCTCTGGATGTTGATGATTGCAATGATCGTCTACCTGAACTACTATTGGAACGAGATAAGATAGGAGCTTTTCTTTTAGTTGCACCACGTCCAGCCAAAAGATTGTTGAGCAATGACGGAGAACGAGCGCATATAAATGCATGTAGCGAAGATACAGTAAACACACCTAATTTGTTTAATGTGATTTTTGTGGCTCTGGATACACGCGTTAAAAGAATCTAAAATTGTTCATATAATTATTTATTCTTACTCTATTTTTAATTGAATTATGAGTTATATAAGTATATATTATTAATATAATTTATTAAATATGTATTCCTGGGATTAATTCATGTATGAAAAATTAATTATAGATAAATAATGCGGAATATTGAATGTACCTTGGGATTTGGAAGTTCGCCATTTTGTAAACTAGCCATATAACATTTGAGCCGAAACTGTTCACAATGTAGTCTCTCTAAATTCTCTTCCCATGCTAAAATTTGCTTTTTTATTTGTTCTTTAGTATCTGGATCGGTTAGCATTTCTACTTGTACTTCAGCCATGTGTTTAAGTTTTTGATCCTGTAGTAAAATAATCGTTATTATAATAACATATCAGGTTTAAGCATTATTATATATAACTAATAAAGTTAAAATTACATATCTATTTTAAATTCAAAAATATAAAAATATAAATGTAGACCCATTATTTTCTTATTTAAAAGTTAAAACTCATACTATACAAAATACATTTTGTCGTAAATTATCAAACGCTGCTAAACGAAATGTATATAACCAGCCGAATTACATGATACAGGCAGACAGCTTTATAATATAATTTAATATACATAGTAATGTGTAGGTATTTAATGAAAGTAGGTAGGTACCTAAAAACATATGTTTGTTGCTTATGAAATATTTATGTAACTTCATGACGAATGCTAAGCAAGGTCATTTAAAAATATTATATTTTAATACTAGGCCAATGATAAATACTAATGTAAACGATCATCAATCAAGCCGAACATGTAATTAGGTAGATCGTAAGTATTAATTATATGTTAAATTGAAAATTATGTGTGTGTAGGTATATAAAAAGCAACAACTAAAAGAAAAATTAAAACTAATTCAGCTATATAAATAGGTACTGATAATCAAGAATATATCGATTGGAGGTTCTAGTTATAATATTTCAATTTTTAATCGCATAATTAAGCGGTACACGTTTCAGCGATATAACATAATCATATAGATAGGATTGTTAACTTGGCACCTACTTATATAGTTATATGATAAACTTACCTACTACGCATAATTATTATCAAATACTGTTAAATTGTATGTAAATATTATACATTTTTTTTTATCATCATAAAAATATAATAAATATTATAAAACGATAAAGCACGATTGAAAGAATTTAAGAGATGGAAATTACAAAACTGTTATTAAGTATTCACATTGTGTAAATATTGTTTATTATATAAGTAAAGTGCATACGTACAAAACTTTTATCAACTTTAATTAGGTAAATTAAGATTTCTTTAAAATTTAACATAGGCAATTTTAAAATACAAACCGCATCCACTTGTTTTTCGATCCTGTAAATTTCTTCTTGTAATAAATGAAGTGTTCCTATTTTTCCCCTATGCCTAGCAAACGCTGCACCACATGCAGAATGTATGCTATTCACCCAATTTTCCAATTCTACTTGACAAGGCGCCTGAAAAATAATACACTTATTATTTTTATATTAACAAATTTATTTTTTCGTGATTTTTTTCTGTGAGCTTATTATTTTTGATTAATTTGTTTTAATTTGTTAACAAAAACTATTTATATACTGTCATATTTTTAGTTGTGAATTTCAAAATTAGTGAAAATAATCATCTGTGTTCATATAATATAATATTAATATAAAATATTTGCCATTGTTATATTTTAAGTAATAAGCATTGTTAATGTGTGCTAATGGTGTAAAAGCCTATAATCTAGGTCAACCTCAATGATCAAATTCTAATCACATCTATATTTGGTCTTGTGCAAGTATGATTAAAAAAAAACTTTGTATCTAATTTAAAACAAACATAGAAGATCAGATTAACTAACCAACTGAGTTTCTAAACTTTTGATTACATCGAACAACTATTTTATACTTCCAGAAAATAAATACTTTTTCATCCTGCTAAAATATATATATCATAATATTTACCAAATAATATAATTCAACACAAATAAGATTTTTCTTTTTTAGTAATAATTTTAATAAACAAATTGTTGGTTTTAACATACCTGAAATAAATAGGCGTCTCCAAAGGCTGTACTTAAACAGAAAATATAATCTCTCTTCGGGTGTTCTGGAATAGGTTGCATAATCGCTCCGTCCACGATTATAAGGTGTTTTGGTGCTGCCTCTACACTTCGGCCTTCTCTAGAATCACATGGGTAAAAGAGTAATGTTGTGCCTTTAAGGCATACCCAATATCCTTTCCAGCCTCTTTTTCTGGCAAGTTCAATTTGGTGCTTTTTCCGTAATAGCCATTTTTTTACGCTCAAAAACCTGAAATTAAAAACCAACAGATTCATTTATAGTTACCTAAATTTCATGATGGTAATTTGAGTCATGATAAATTGTACAATTTAACTAAAATAATTTTACATCAAAATCCCCCAAGTATTATTTATCAAGTATTATATAGTAAGTGTTCTTTGTAGCTGTTTTTATTTTTTATATTTCCTGTTAACGTACAATAGGCTTTTTTTTATATAAAAGACTATGACTTTATTATGTTTTATTTCTTTATAATATATATCTACAAAATATAGTAGAGGCTCTAAATGGAACAAAGGCAGTACAAAGGTAAATGAGTGGCTCTTATTGAGTGAAGGCTACTTAAATCTAAACTGATTTTACCATAGCGTGTCAAGATATTCACCATTAAAATGTTACAAAACAATTTTAGAAGTGGTGTTGTATATTATTCAAGAGGATATACTAAGGTGACCATATTTATATAAAAAAGGGACAAACCTCAAAAAAAAAAATACATTAAAAAGTTGTTTAATAATTTTTATATTTTAAAGATATTTTGGAGATAACAGTTGGAAATGTATTGCTGGAGAAGGTGATAATTGTGCGGGTTCAGTATAATAATTATATACTGTACAACACGACAACCTGTATGACTCATGCTGATCGGTGATCAGTGACAATAGTTCGTTGGCACTACACACTCGTTTCGCGAAAATTATTATTTATAACTTTAGTTTTGATGAAAAGCTGTAAAAATATAGATGGGACCATATTTTAAAAACGGGACAAACATTGTCCCGTTCAAAATTTCTTTGGAGAATGCTCGGAAAAATAGCAACAAACCAGTTTCAAATGAAATGCATGGTCACAATATATTAATGAAAATACAATTTTTAAGTTTTAATATCTGAAAATTTGCGTTAACAGTTTAAAATTACGTTTTTAAAACTTTTTAAATCATTTAAACCTGTATTTAATTTGTTTGAACTATAATGATATATTTTTTATTAATTATGTTTGTTTATTTTTTTTTTAAATTTGAGTGATGAATTAAATTAAACTTCGTTTTTAATTGTGATTAGAATAAAATAAAAACTGTGAATCAAAAAGCAAATTCACTCATATTTGTATAATATTATATAAAAAATATGATACGTGTTAGTAGTTAGTTACAAATGTTACAATGTTTTGAACTATGGAATTTTACTTAAGCTCTTTGGCTCCATCCGCGGTGGTATTATTATGTACTTATAACAAACATACATATCATTAGGTACGTCACATTTCAAGTGACAATATTCCTATACAAATCTTCAAACATTTTTGTTAACTAGTTAGTAATAAGAAAGTTGAAAAGTCGTCATTTCAAATATGATTTTATTGTATATAATATAATATATATCGCATAGCAACGCAGCCTTAGTAGCATTGACGTAAATAGTCAGCATTTTCATTGCAATAGTATATAATATATATGTACTAAGTAATCCATACAAAATAAATATATATATTCTATATTAAGGAAGAGAGAGAGAACGAGTGTATGTATGTGTTTGAGTGGGTTAGTGGAGGGGTTGAGGAAACTGAGACATACTATATTTTACACTACATCACTTCAGTGGTTTCAAAAGTCAATATTACATGAAATAAATCGAAATCAAACCTTCTGGAATTGACGTAATATATATATACATAAATATTTGTTTATATATATATATATATATATATTATATATAAATATATAAGTTATAAACTTTATGCATTACTGTCAAAAATATCGACAGTATTTTTTTAAACAATTGAATGACAACAAGCATTACATACATATATTTGTAAATGCACGCAGTATATAAAGTAGGGTAGGTACCTATTAGTATGATATCATAAGTTGAAGAAAATAGCATTATTTACTATTCTATACAATAAAACCAACCAACAGTAATATTATGTATAATTATTACTATAATTATTATGAATTAGCTTCATAATATGATTTGTATATTTTTTTATGTGATCACTGATCAACAATATACTGATTTATACACATATTAATTATTATATTATATTGAGTTAATATTGAAAACACATTTAATGTAGTATTTTTATTTTCTATGTACAATCTTAGTATTTCAATTTTCATTGTTAAGTTGTATCGGGAAAAGTTATTTTAAACCAAATTCAGTAACGTGACAATCAGTATTAGAACTTTGCTTTATTTTTTTTCTTTCGAAAAGTTATCGATAGAAATATAAAATAAATTATATTTTGAATAGGATACTAAGTAGATACCTACCTAATTCCAACAAATCTGGATCATAACAGTTTAATATCTCTGCGATATTCTATGAATATTCAAGTAAGTAGTTAAAAAGATTTGTTTCAACTGGATGATACAGATTTTTTTTCTCAAAAATGTTTTGTTTTTTAAAACTCGTTTCTGATTTAATTTTATATGGGACCATAATATATTTAAATATTATATATTGTTGTCTGTTTAGTTTATTTTGAAATTACTTATAAGAATATTAGTAAAGCATTATAATTTATGTTAGAAACGCGGTACGCGTGTTACATATTCATATAATGGTAAAGCTAGGTATTTCATTATTGTAGTATACCTATTTAATATTGATGAATAAACATAAAGTACATCAATCAAATCGAATTCCTTTTCATACAGTTTATTATATGTCTTGTACTATGATGTAATTAATATTCATCCTAGGACAATTATACAATTCATTTTTTATTCAACTTCGATATTTATAACAATAATGTTACGAATAATACCTATTTCCTTAGTCCTTGTTAACAAACTCCAAAATCGCAGCTATGTACCAGTAACTAGGTAGATACCGTCGGATTGACTGAAATAACAGGGACGGACATGGGGTAGGTATCTAAACTTTGTTTAGACACCTAAAACTAGAAAAAATATCGATTAGTATCTAGGTACATCTTATTTACAAAGTAAAAGCTAATTAATAATATTATTTGATTTTGAATATTCATGATTTATAGAATACAATTAATTTTTCAATAGAATTTGTGTATTTACGTTGTTTAAAAAATGTAATTATTATAATCAAACGTACCTATTAAGAGTATACTTATCAAATTCTGTGATTCGAAATATATTGGTTACTACGGAAGTTTGATTAAATACACAAAAATCCGTTGCATACCTATTGTTTGAGTACATCTGCTGACTCAAATTCTATTGCTCATTGATTTTAGTCTTTTATAAAAAAAAATAAAGATTTCTATACTAAAATTGTTAGGTATAACTCAAAGATTTTGATTAAACCTTAGGTCCCACAGCTAAATCATTTAAGGTAGAATATTTAATAGTATTTTCATTTTCACACTTTTCACGGTTTCACTTATAACACAATGAAAAATATACTCGGTAATATACTTGTACAGAATACCTATAGTTATATTATCTTATTCCCAGTATGTATTCCGATTGGTCGTGACTTGTGACAGACTACTGGACCGGTTATAGTTGATTCGTCGAACACGTACGTGCACATGTTAAGTAAATATAAAATGAGAAATTGCACACAGTTTTGTCTGCGTTTAAAATCTCACATGACAATAGAGATAAAACAAGTGTGTGAAAATGAAAAAATGTCAGATTACTTATTAACTCACAAAAAAACATAATAAAAAAAACTGAGCACTGAGCACAGTAAGATATAATTGGAACTTATAACTGGATAACTTTAGAATGCTACTTGCTTACGATACACAAAACACAATAATAAGTGCATTTATTACAGTCCCAAAGATTTTATTCAGCTTATATAACATTACGAGTCTCGAGTAATAGTTTTTACTAATACAAAAAAAATAAATGAAACGAAACGAAATTGATAATGATAGTTATCTAATAATATTGATTTTTTTCTTTCCATCTTTCGTTTCTACACTGTCATTACATAACATCGACTGTGAATGAAATGTCTCGAAAAATAAATGAGACCTATGAGTTATGATGAAGTTGAAATCAAACAATGGTTGATAATAATTTGAAAAGAAAGAGTCGACAAACTCGCAATAGAGACCATTAATTCAGAAAACGCGATCCAATTTCAAGTACGAAATATATACTCGTATATACTCAATGTCCGATGTCAAATTGACAATTAAAGAAATAGTACATAACATATGGAAAAATTAATGGAAAATGACCAACACCAAATTTATAAAAATTAAAAGCCATATCCTTCCTTGGCTCAATAACACACTAACCAGAAAAGAAGAAGTGATCATAAACCGTTTCAGAATAGGCCATACCAGATCAACCCATGATTACCTGATAAATATCCTTCAAGATGCCTCTGACTATTAAACACATTTCAACAGAATGCAGGTACTACAACTTTAGAAGTATAAATTTCCAAACACCTATTTGAAAATCTATGCTCCAGTATCCCTAATGTGCTAAAATTCCTAAAGGATACAGAACTGCACATATCAATTTAGAATTTTATTATATTTATTCCTCAATAATTGTAATTAAGATAAGATTCCTGTAGTCAATGACCCATGTCACCAAAGCGGTTTACAAAATAAAATAAAAAAAAAATTGTTTAAAATAAACGCCTTAATAGAGTTTCATCAGTTTATAGCAAGAAATATTTCTTCAATTAAAAGTATGGATATTTCGTTAAAGTTACGAATTTTTTATAAGGAAAACATAAAAAAAAATATTGGATCTGATAGGATGTAAAAATCACGTGAAATAATGATATTTATATAAGTTATATGAAAAGAAAAATTAAATATACATAATATTATGATTTATGACAGAAAATGAAAAATATTCAGAACAAATAGTAAGTAACTGTAAGTCTTTCCAAACAAAAATAATGTAAATGACTGATGACTGTCATATAAAAGGTATCGTGTTCATAATGTCCATAATATCTTAAATGAATATTTATCGATGCCTGTCTTATTACAATTTTAAAATGTGAAATAATTTTATGATACTGAATAATAGAATACATTATAGATTATAGATTATGAAGTAAATATTATATATCTACTAATTTTAGTCAGCACACATTATCATTAAATTAGTTGTAAAAAAGACATTTAAAAAAAATTATTAAAATTATAATACGTTGGAATATTTCTGGATAAACCATACTATATTTCTTTGGAGTTATGGTATTAAAATCTGTTAAGCGTGAAATTATGTTTTTACCTTTTCATAGATCTGTCAATATTTTTAAAGTTTGATAAAAACGAATTTTCAAACTCCAGAAAAAAATCTCATAGTGAAATGTTCAGATTGAATTTGTGCGGACTTCTCATACGTTAAACCACTTCTCCAAGTTATCTTAAAAATTGATTTCATATCCGATATCCACTATTGGTTTTATCCAACAGTTTTAGATTTCGGTGAATTGACAATTACATTTATTTTACAATGCTTTTACGACGAAAAATTATTTTGGTACTATTTATTTATTTATTTATTTACTTAATAGAAATACAATCTTCAATCATTTTCTAATTTATTTGATCTTATTCTCGGTTAATGGATTTCTCCATTCGATAGATATTTGTTTTTTTTTTTTGTAGTAAAAGCAATATTATACTAGTTATGAATTAAGATTAATCTTTGACTTTTGATCAAAATAAGGATGTTAGTTCTAGAGATTTAAGTCATTAACCCTACATTTGAGCACATATCTATGTAATCAATATAACTGAGGAAACTTGAAACTGTATATTTGGTAGTATTCCAAATGAAAAAAAAGGAGGAAAAAATGTACCTAATACTTACAGCGTCTGTTCGCGCCGAGACTGGCGTCTTATCCGTTATTTATGAACGACAGCACTAAGAAGAAACTGTTTTATTGCTATGACCTCGTTCCATTTCAGGGACTTTATTCCTTCCTCACCATATACAGGTTAGGTAAGTTCGCAAAAGTTCTCCAGATGGTGTGTCTTTTACTATTTTGGTGAAGTAAAAATGTAATCGTGTAAAAGCAAATTAATTGAGTTCAAAATTATAACCTTGGAGGCTTGGACGGTATTTGGTGAAACTATTTTTTTTCTATTGCACGCAATGAGTTTAAAATTATGATTTGTTGTGCAATAACTCTAAGTAATCCTAAACACAAAGGCGTTATGAATGTATACCATAGAAAAAGTATTGTATGACTCGTATTACATTCATTTTTGAATGAAAGAATAATGATAATAATAATGATTTCCTCTACTAATTAAAAATATACGCGTCATTATAGAATTCAATGTGCCTACCTACATAACATAAAAAAAAATATTAATTAGTACCTAATTATAAGTTCTAAGGTTTTATTTAGGTAAATTTATTTTACATAGAAAAACATATACAAGTTTTTTTTGGAAGAACAAATTTCATTTTTATATTGCTGTATAGAATAAAATGTTATAATAATTCGACACATTTTACTTTTATTATTTTTACTTACACAATTATTTTGTTGACATACTGTGGAAAGTTGAACGTATTTTAACATAGATACTCAAGAATATTTTATTTATCGTTGGTAGTTATGAAATTAATTTTAAGTCATAATATCATCTGAATTACTGAAGAGAATAATGTTAAATATTAAAGACTTACAGTTATACATCCTTAATTTTTTAAAAATGAATTTTATTGCATATCATAAAAGTTACCAACCAACCATCATAATTTATTAATGAAAACATATATTATTGAATAACGGTATAAATAAAATATACATTTATGAAAAATTCTAATATTTTATGAGGTACATGCGTATTTCAAAAAACATTATTTAAAATAATTCTTTATAGTTCATTATAAAAGAGAATGCAACATTTAAAATTCAAATGAACAAATATTGAAATATGTTAATTTATCTATATTATATAATGCAATGTACGTCATTAATTCAAAACTGTTTATTTAAATAATATGCTTGTGTATTTAATTATTACTGTTAAATACATTAAAAACACAATTATTATTGTGCTTTGAAATATAGTTATATATATATATATGTTATGTACAATATACATATATATAATATATATCTAGGTATATAATATCTAGGTAGTATTATAATTGCTCACAGTAAACCTCGAAAAGCTCAGCTGATACATTTTGAAAGTTGAATAAAAATTAAATTAAGGTCTTTGAGAACCAATACAAAATGTAATGCTCAACATAATTATAATAATTTAGCTGTTATTACCGTAAATGTAACGTTAAAATTAAATTATCATTTCTTCATTCAATCGAGTATTCGAGTTTGTTAGTTATTGATTTTAATATTTACTGAAATTTCGTTCAGCATCACATGATTTAATGAGCAATGGGCACGTACGCATTCTCCCGGTACTAGGTCGATATATTTTAATCCCTCATCCACAATACCACTGTTTAATGCATTACGTATTATTAAAATGTATTTAGTATTTCCAGCTGCAATGTGTAGGTACGTTAATATTTTACTAAATATTTCAAATGTGACAGAAAAACTTGTAGGTATGATATTTCAGCCAGAATATGCGCATACGTATATATATATATACATACAACATTATACTATTTATTTAACTTTCGTGAAATCGTAAATATTAAGAACTAACCTAAGCTGTGCTTGGATGATACAGAATAAACACACTAAAGTATATAAATTATAAATCATACTACAGACATAATTTATCTTATAATAACAATTCGCAAGTTTTTCCGAAAATTCATCAATATGTATTTTTATAGGCTTATAAAAAATTTAAAATGCTTATTATTAAACAATGTAATATAATGAATATGCACGAAGTATATGGTTAACTCTATGATTGGTCTTTAGCAACCCATGTTGACTTTCAAATAGTTCAAATTTTAATTGGATGTGAATTGATGGAAATGTATATTAATAGTCTAGAAAAATAAAAACTGAGCAACCATTACGAAAATAGTAATCTTAGACTATTAAATAGTTTATTATATTATCTCATGATATACAAGTATAATTTTAATTTTATTATATAAAATATAAAATATTATTAGTGAGATCGTAAACAAACAAAATAATGATAATGATTCTTTATCATAAAAGATTATATATGATAACATTTGAATTTAATGTTAGACATTGAAAAATATTATATATTATACAGTGTGATTCACCAAGGACACTCACGCCATTTTTCTTTTAATTTAGAACTAATGAATATGTTCAAATTCTAATTTTTAAATTTTTAACATTTTAAGTACACTTAAGGACTGTATTTTCAAATACTTAGATAAGATATGTGGAGGAGTGTCCTATAGTGATACCAAATTTTTTTGTTTTAATGAGAATCAACCTTTTCTTCTTTAAACTGCTCAGTAGAAAACTTTTTTAGGACATTTTAATGGACGTATTTAAAATTAAAATTTGAAGCAGTAATATTTGAGTTCTTTAGGTCCGTGGTAATGAGTTTAGAAGGTATAGAGGCCATTATGGCTTAAAAATTAAATAATTGATAATCATTTATTAAAAAGTAATAATTTGTAAATATTGATTGAGTATACGAGTAAAAAACACTAGATACAATATATTTTATAGCATCTAAACCTACTTGACATCTGTATAAACCATTTTTAAGGGCTATTATCCTCAGTGAGTACATTTTAATAAATTAGATGCTAGTAGTGTAAATTTTGATTTAGAAAAATCAATATTTTCAAAAAATCATTTTTTTGACAATTTACAGAAAAAAAGTTGGTTCTCCTTTGAAAAAAATAGTTTGAATCATTGAATCCACTCAGAACGTTCCTTAAATAGCATACAAAATCTAAATAATTTAAAATATTAATATAGTCTTTAAGTTTGTTTAAGATTTAAAAAAATTAGAATTTGAATACATATTTTATTATTAAAAGAAAGACGAGGCTAGCACGTGCTTGGTGAATCACCCTGTGTATTCAATTTCTCATTAGTTTTTCCTTTTTTCTTGAAAGAAATAATGAGAAATTTATAAAACCACCTCTCTTTGAAACAATAAAGTACTAACTAGACGAATGAGTGTTGGATAATATGTAGAAACATGAATTTCCATTGGTGCATTCCTTCTACCAGACAACTTGTGTAACGCAAAACTTAATAATTTAATAAAGAATTGAAATATAAATTTGATTAAAAACTAAAATTTTTCAGGGAATTAAATTAAAAAACCAGATAAAAAACACTGTGTTAATAGCCTATTAGGTACTGTTTTAGTTTATTCACTAATAAATATATTTTACTAAACATTTACTTCTTGTGAAACATGCAGGTATATCCGTGTTGTGTGACTATAAACTAATATTAATATTTCATATAAGGTACTATATAATAAACCTAATATAGTATATAATAACTATATATACAGCAAATAGTAGGTTCTGTTTGTATAGTATACCTATATATTATTATCATCATCATCATCATACAATGACATGTATACACAGCGTGATGCCGCTAGATTAGGTGGGGCTAGATTAACATCTAGTTCATGTATGTTTACTAAGATATGTTTTTAGTTTTAAAAAATATCTAAAGAAACGGCATTTTTTCAAACATAATATTTACTTACCCTGCTTTTCTGACAGCTCCTGTGCAATTAAACGAGGCGGCTGCAGTCCCTGTTTGTTTACCCCGGTATGGTGAATTTTGAGTGCTCTCTGCGTCGTCTTCGTCACTGATAGCAGTTGTCAAAGACATACGATCGTCGTCCGATATCTGTAAAAAGCAATTATAATATGAACTAAAATGATTAATGGGTATAGGTACAAAAGATGTGTTTTTCATTTTAATTGAAAAATATGGATTGGCAGCTTAGTTAATTTATCCAGAAAGACTTCAAGAACCAAAATCATATTTAAAAAGCAAATAATTTATAGGTATGCACGAGATAAATTATTCAATCGTATTCTACATACCATACGTACGTACATCGTGTATAAGACGGATAGGTACAATTGTACAAATATATGTTATGTAGCGACCAAATTAATTAATATGATTGATGAATACCACTGCCTACACCACCCAGATTAGCTTACTACATTTAAATTGTTTAATTTTTGCATTATAAGAGTAATTCGACCTAAAGTAAAACTACCTATATTAAACACTTATGAACGAATTCAGTTGAATACAATTAATTTTTACAAATCCTTTAAAGAACACTTATTAAACTTACTTATTAAATACTTACAATACATAATACACCATGCAAATTGCTGATCGGTTAAGTAAGGTTACGAATATTGAAATATATTTAAAAATTCCAAGCTTACTTGTTAATACTCGAAAAGATACTCTAAACAAATAATTGTAATTTAACGTTAAGCAGACTTAAACTGTGTTAAAAAATATTAAGCAAAGGGTTTCAACAACAATAGCATTCCATCAATAGTTTACAAGAATATTATAATGTATGAAAAAACTTAACACGTTTTGTTTAGAAAATTAATTTATATTATCACAATCATTATTTTTTTTACCAGGTATAATATATCATATTTTATAATTTACTATAAAAAAAAAAACTATGTATTATAAAATCAATGATATTATATTATCATCATGATTTAAACTTATAAAAAATGGTCAGAAAATAATTTCCGAACGTCTAAAATATAATTGTTGGATAATAAACAATGACATTATAGACACGGTGTACTTACTAAAACTACATTTCAAGATTTTTAAAAATACAGGAAACAAAATAAATTACCAATTTTTAACGTGGAAATATTTTATATTAAGACTAAAATGTATTTATATTTATACTGAAATTATAATTATTTTTGAATCTATAAACAAATCTTTTTTTACCGTATTTTTATACAACATTAGTCAGTTTTCTAGAAAATAAAAAAAAATATAAAATTCCAATTTAGTCGGAATGAAAAATTGTCCTGTTTATTGGGTATTATATCGGCTCAAGTTCAAATCAATAAATACTTGAAACTTTTGACATATTTATTTCAACCGAAACTTAGTCTTGGAAAAATATAAAATTAAAAAGCCGGATGAAATACAAAGACACAAGGAGTTGGGCACTCGTCTCGCTTCATTTACTAATTCAATATCGTGTAGTTATATTAAATTTAAAAGCAACGGGATATCATTGTATTCGAAAAAAGATTCTGAGAAGAGCTCTGTTAAAATCATTCCTGCTAACATTGCTTCAACATCATTCAGTATATTTGTTCATACACTTAGAAAAATTACTAAGATAAATCGAAAAATAACCTATTAAAGTCTTATCTAGACTCCTAGTTTTCTATCTATAAACCACTACGTGCAACTCTTTAAGCACTCTTTCTAAAACTCAAGACAGAAAAATGAAATAAAAAAAAAATATATAATATCATCGTAAGAAGTAAGAACAATACTATTTGAACCACATATTAGAAAATTGAAACTTAACGAAACGGCGGTGTCTTATTTTGTATGAATAAAATAAAAATTAAATTTCTAATAATAATATTAATCGGTTATCATACAATATTAATATTATTAAATATAATATGTTATACTACACTTATGAACAATTATGAAAGTTCTCGGTGTTTCGTTTATATTAATTTATTATGGAAATTATAATAAAAGATAAATTTTAACTAATTTTTAACTGAAGTAAACTATTAAAATTAAATAAAATTAGATGTATTCTATTTTTTTTTTATTTAGTGATCCTTTATTAATAATTAAATAGCTAGATTAAAAATGAATTTTAGTTATTTGCATAATAGGTATATTATAAAGTAAACGACTCCATAATTAATCATTACACCTACATTTAAAATTTAAATATTTTATGAGTAAAATTATGACCTTCTTTAGATTCTAAGAAGAATTGTTTTTTGGTTTAATAATGATGAGTACTTAGAGTAGGTATTTATTTATTTTTTTGTGCGTCTGAAGACACTTTTTAAAGTAGAAAAATACTTCAATATTCAATATTGAGGTTTGTTTCTGGTAGAAAATTGGTTCTAGTTTGTACTTTGAGGGATGAAAATAATGCATTTCCTATTATATTCTAAATCATCGAGGTAAAAAAAAAATAATGAAATACAGGAATATTTCTCAACACCAATATAAGACAAAATTGTTTTTTTTTTATGTAATGCAGAAAGGAATAACCGTAGAGACTTGACATTTTCACCAAATATTTATATTTGCATTTTCTAGACACACAAAAATTTTAAAACTATGTTGACTCTTTTTGAACTACCTATATATTCGAGTATATAATATTATAGATATTATTGAAATGTTCGAGTTTTTCGATTTATGGGAGAAACTTTTCTGCAAAAGCATGAAAATATAACATACGGTTCACTGTCAGTACTTTCTTTTTAAGTTTTTTTTACTAAAAATATTGAATTTCAACATCATTATTCTTAATGACGGTCAGTATATTATAACACTCAGTGTATTAGTATTTAGTAGTAATTGTTACTACTATCGTGAATATTGTATTGTATCTAATTATGTATATTATTTAATATTTGTACTCTAAAATAAGGCATGTAATTTATTTAAGTTTGAACAATTGGTAATTGTTAAACTCTGCAATTTTACAATGAGTGATGTTAACAAATAAACTAATAAAAAAAATATTTATATAATATTATCGCATCTACAAAACGATGAAAACTATTCTAATAATAAGTAGGAGGTAATATAAGTACGTACCTACTTATTTATCTCAAGCAATTATTATATTTTTTCAAAACGACAGAATTTTGCATTTCATGAACAGCTATTTATTACGATATTAGACTAGAAATAAAACGCGGATTTGATATACAGCACTCCCGTCCGACAGGCGAGGCGCCACGTTTGTATATTATGTACTTACACGAAATACCTATAGACTCACACCGCACCGGTTATATAGTTATTAGTAATAACTAATAACTATGTGTACATACGTCACAGTGTATACGCGTATATATTAATACCTACCTACAATGTACACTGCATATTATTATACATAAGCATGTGTGATGTGTCGGTTACAGGGCAGTGTGCTGGAATATATAGGGGCGTTTCCGGAGATTATCGTTTCAACAATTCTGTGAGGGTATTAATGCTACATACTATTATGTGTATCATATACCCTATCCCCGTGTCCTATATTTAGAACCATTCGGATACATGTATACGCGTACATATTATATTATTATTATTATTATATGTTTTGTATATTACGTATCGTTTTGTGTTATTTTTAATATATTTTTTTTTATCAATTACAATGCAAACTGTCAACATTGCACCGTTATTACCTACCTAACGGTGAGCTGTTTACACACCATTGCGCACGTCGATGGCGGGACAGTTTCCTGTTGTTGTTTTGCAGTCCCGTTGGAACAAATATCTCCAGTATGGAATATATATGGACGAGGGTCGACGAACGGTCATAATATACGATATACGATGTATTATGAATTATAATATATAGTATTATAGTACCTGTCTATATTTATGGCTATATATTACCTATATATAGTTGAACTAGTGTTTTCAAACACCTAAATACCGGGTGTCCGCTGAAGCAGGCAACACGTCTTTATAACTCAGACATTCGGTAACTACCTTGTACATAGTTTTGAAGTCAGTTTGTGGAACATGAATCCCGCAGATTACAGAGACATCGATATTACATCCCGACTTATACAGTTTTTAACTCATGTATTTTACGAGTGCGTAACACAAATAATTATTAAAACGAAAACCTCTATTCTCAGTCTATCATGCAAGTAGGCACATTAAAAAAAAAATTTGAAGTGTGACAAAAATTGTTTTTTTTTATTTAACATTTTAATTTTGAATTCCCCATTTAGGTGATTTTTGATTTATAATACAAGTTGTTACATCTAAATTACTTGAATATTTTTTTAACTATTCATTGTCTTGTTTCATGTTTCACAAACCGAATTTATAAGTATGTATACGGTTATGTATACATATGGTCTGTACGGAGTTACACCATGTCTCCAGGTTCCGTGGACACACGGTATATATTATCACGCCCTCGTGTGTACCTATATTATAGAGAAGCGAGTAAACATTTGTGATCGACGGTCGGACGAAATCGCTATTTCTACCTCCGCGCCGTCATCGTAGACAGCTAGCTGCAGTGTATATAAATATAATAAAATATATTTCATGTAATATTTTATAATATTATACATCACACTGCACACACACACACACACACACACACACACACAAATTCATAATATTACGTAAGTCGCATGTATATAGATTGTGCATTTGTGCGTTCAACGGTCTTATACCGTATACCTTATACCATACACCGGTATATTCGCCCCTCAGCCGAGTCTAAATATTAATAATGTCGTCTGACTGAAAAATCTATCACCATGGCTGTCACACATCCCTCGCAGTCGCGCAGTTTCGCGGTGGCGATGTACTATATACACGACGTGTGCGTGCGTCTGTTTATGTATTGTCAGTGGGGGGAGGGGGAACTCACGGCCTCGTGGGATTCATCGGAGCCTCCGGGTCGGCAGTCGTTAAATATTCACCGAATCATCACGCGCCGTGATGACACACATTCAACCTTCACATCAATATTCGTTCACGTCTCGGGACTTCTGACGTAAACGCACACCTCCACCACCGCCACAGTTTGTATACGTTCACCTAGGCGTCTGTATATGTATGCTCGTACCTACATATAGATATATACCATGGTTGGGAAACTCTAAGCTATATTAGAGGGCCATTTGTAGAACTTTAAAATCTAGAGGGCTGCAGCTATACCTATGCTTACATAAAGCGATAAAGCGAACAACATTTTTGCGGACTATACAAAACTACGACTTCGTGATACGATATATACAAAAAAACTGATATAGTGAAATAAAAATCTACTACCTACTATTATAAGCTATGAACATAGAATATATTTAGACATATTATTTTAGTAATTAAGCTGCAGTTCAAAATTATAAAATAATTAAACTCCATAATCAATGCATTCTACAAACAATGTAGGTAATTTATATATAGAATATAGATATTATAAAGCGTTTGCCCGATATTTTATGAAGTAATTTTTATCTTTAAGCTTTTGATTATTACATTTTAAAATGTACCGCGGCCAGATAAAAATGATATGCGTGACGGATGTAGCCCGCGAACCACCAGTTGCCATCTTTGGTACCTAGGTCATCTATAACCATCATATAGAACCACGGTGTGCCTTGTTCTATCGACTAGTTCACGGCTTCCTACCCGACACTTCCACCGCGAATATATATTATAACCTCCATACCATCTGCAACTGCATTTATATACATATACGATATACGTTTAAAAACTGTTTAGCCACCACTGACATTCAGTGCCCCACAGAGACGGACTGAATAATATAACACAGTGATGCAATGTTCGGTTTGGTCGGATTAGAATGAAAATCATGCAAGCCATTAACCCAAAAATCGCATGGCTCAAAAGAAAAAAGAACATCTGGTTAGAATTCGGTACATCTTAACTTGGCCGAGAGTGATTAATAATTACATTAAAATAAATAGTAAGTTATTAAAATATAAACTATCTGTGATTATAACATGAATGACGTTTTAAATTAATGAAAAAAAAATAATAATAATAAAAATATTGATCTATGTAAAAATGCCAAAAACTTCCCACTATCCACTAAGTATTAAGTAAAGACTAAAGAAGTATTGTAATACTTAATGGTAATATTAATCGATAATTATTTATTATTTTATTATTCAAATGGTTATATATTTAAACCTTCATAATGATAGAAATATAAAATTGAATATGTGTATAAAAACCTTAGCATTGATAAAAGAAAATACAATGATTATTTTCGTTTTATTGTTACTTACTTTATTTGTCTTGTTGTTTTATTTTAATGTACACAAGCTATGTGGGTAGCCATATCAGATCAATGGGAACCCATTGAATATATTTTTTAAATTGCTTTTATTTAACTACATAATATTTTTTAAGTAAGGGTAGTTCAATCTTGAAAAAAAATATTATTATTTAACTGAATAAACAATAAAAGTAGAGGTGCATTAAACTGAAAAGAAAACAACAATACAATTAATTTTATGAGTATAATAAATGATTAAATATAATTAAATAATCGTTAGATTTATTACTCTTTTACGACCTATTATAGAATTATATTATGTAAAAAGTTTAAGGTAAACTTGTGTAGTTTATATTCATTTTTTTATCTTCTATCAACACTGGTTAAAATATAAATAAAATTTTGAAAATGTTTTAACATGATGTTTTTTTAATTATTCAAAATAAAATAAAATACCTAAATTAAAAAGTGATAAATATAAATCAAAATAATTATTTAATGTACGACTGATAAAAATAAACAATCGAATTGAAATTTACATGCATATTTTATTTTGTTACAATAAATTTACCATGGATTATAGAGATAAACTAATAAACTATATAACGATATTAACGTTTTAAATATACATACACATTTAATTATAACTCTATGTATACTATAAAGAAGATAATGCATTTTTAATGTTTTTAAAGTTAAGCTAAAAATACAAAATTTTCATTAGCTGGTATTAAACTTAATAGCACCATATCATTAAAATGTTTAAGATATGAAACATTTGTAAACCGTTTTTTGCGTTAACAAAATTTTGATATTCAAATTAAGTTGTGGTGTATTTCTTAATTCATAACTTTAAAATTCCTTGAATTGTTTATGCTGAATTTCTGTGGCTGTAATTAAAAATCAAAATATTTATTTTTGGTCCGAACTATATACTACACGAAACTAAGGCTTATACCAGAATTCGGATATAATTAAAATACCAAAAGCTTTTTCTCCTTTTTATTTATATATATTAATATATATGTATTTTTAAATAAAATTGCTCTAAGTAAATCACACGAACCTATTCTAATATATCAAAAAAAAATAGTAAAAAAAAAAATATGTTAACTGCTCGAGTAAGTTATGTTGTAGCTCTGTCGTTTCAGCCGTTTTCTAATTTTCAATATTCTTCAATAACTTTTTTCGTTTTTTTTATACTTACAAGACGTAATATTAATATTAATATTATATTGCAATATAATTATGATAACACGGCGTTCTGGGTAGGCATTTTAGGTACACCACAGTCCTGCGGTACGTTTTCCTGAATTTATCATAAGGTAAGAATTTTAAATTTAATAATACCTACTTCGCAAAGTCTTTTAGTATATTTTTGTATTATATTTAGTTTTTTATGAGACAGCCACAGCTTCCTGTACGATTTAATATTGAATAGCTATATCAGTATTAAAGCGAGACAATTGGCTGTTTATTATTGTTATAATCATTTACGTGACAACAACATTAAGCACCATATTATGTAATGTTGATTTTACTATTAATTAAAATAAACAACATTAAAAACATATTTCACATCGCACCAAAATCGAGGTATTTTGATCAATCAAATAATATACTCATTAACTCTGATATAATAATATTATTGTTCATAATGATGATGGCAATAGTATTGCAGTATACGATATTGTAAGTTATTACTACTGTAAATTATTTTATTATTGCGTTACCAACAATGTATCTATGTATCTATGTAGAACATAATTATAATTTTCAAATGGTTTCTGTTCTACTGACAGTGGTTTCAGGATATCGGAAATCGGTTGTCAGACCTTCATTGTAATAAATATTATAGTTTTAAAAGTAAAACATGAATAATTAATTTTCTGTTCTTTACATAACGAATGGAAATATTGGAAAATAACACAGAAATTAAAGACAATAAGCTATTTTTACACCAAGAAGAACATTTAGGGCAGTATATAGATGGGTTCATCCTACAATGGTTGAAATAAGTATAGCTCAGAGCTCAGTTACACGATAACATAGTAAATATAGAAGAGAGTTATTATAATAATAAAAACCATTTATGAAAAATCAATAGCCAATATTTCGACAAAAATGTGTTAAATTGTGCTCTTCGTGATGAAACTCGAATTAAAGGTTAAATGTTTTATACATTTTTTTCGCCACTTTGATCTAAATAAATAATTAAAGTGCACTTTAATTATCATTGTTCCTCAACTAATATATAAGAAGACATTTCGTGGTATTCTCTAGTTAAAACACAAATGTTGATATTTACGGAAATTCGGTAGTTCACTGTGAATTCGGTTTTAAGGGCGACTTCGCGTAAAAGCTATTCGTATGGATTAAGTCGATTAAAATACATTTGCCCTATTAAATATGCCACACTGACACAAAGAATCTTCAATACTATTTATTAATACGTACTTTGCTGTCTGATAAAATGTTAACGTTCCTACGTTTAGTATGATTAATAAGTTATATTATTTACTTATAAATCACTGATTTAAATTATTCATCCAAACGAGCTATCAACACATTTTGATACAGTTGAATTTATAAAAAATTTATTTTCGCTTGACATTCATAATATGCTGCGAATGAAAATATATCGACAACTTGAGTAGCTGGTGGGTACGCATCGACCCTCTCAGTAGTCTCATTAAATAATGTTACAATCAGACGATAACCAAAACGGACGTATAATTATTATCGTTTAAATATTTGATCTTAACTCTGAAATATAGATTAATCGCGTTATTTATATACTTGTTTATTTCATTATAATATTATAAGCCCATGAAATAAACCATGTACTATATGCATATAACTGTTATAAATTGAATAAAATATGTAAATCTGAATTTATTATTGAGGATAAAAACAAAGCTACGCGGTGAATATTAAATATTTTCTTGGTTAGATCCTAAAGACCGGCTATACGTTTAAAAATCAATTAATTTAATGCTTTAAAAGCAGCATACTTTCCATTAGAATGTAGATAACAGATGATATGATATTTGAAACATTATTCCAATAGTTTTGGTTGAATATCACTTAATACTGTTAAATAATCTTATTAATTTTTTTATGCACATTTTTTAGTTGAATAATTTAATCGCAGTTAAAGTTTTAATAAAAAACTCGAAGAAGTTCTGCTTTATAATATAAACGATTATTGATATTTCAAAAGATACCAAATGTATGTCACGAGCATTTTTAAATTGAAATATTTTGTACACTCATAACTCGCTTAAGATTTACTGATAAATAATAAAAAAACCGACGCAAGAACAAAGATGACGTACTCAAATTTGTGTTAGATAAAAATAAGTCGATTCACGTTCTAATATTAAAGCTTAACAAACATTATTGGTTCTGTTTAACGCCAATTTTTTATGCCATATGGTTGTAAATGGACACAATATTTGCGGTTGTGGCGTCCTCTCAAATAATAATATTTTCCACTTCTCTTTAAATTTGATCAGTAATCACTGGTGAAAAAAACATCTGTATTTAATGAAAAAATGATCGCACTAAATGTGAATATCGTAAAATACTACATTCAAGTGTAAAATTGCAGACAAATAATAAATACCATCAATTTGTTTATGAAAGTGAACAAAAGTAACATGTATATCAAAGTTAAAACTGTACTTTTTATGGTTGAAGATCGGCTATTATGATTTGAGTAAAAAAATGAATAAAATATGATTCAGATGCAAGTACATATATTTTGAAATAGTCACACCAACTTACATTCGATACATCGCGATGCACTAACAAAATAATACTCAGCTATATGAGGTATAATACCTGAGCACTCTGATTTGATTCTATAATTTTTGAATATTTTCCTCTTATTTCATATGAACACATTAAAATAGGATTTTTGGACTCCCACAGACACAAATAAGATTATATAATATGTATACTTACATTAATTTCGTTCAGAAAAATATCTATTATAAATCATATTACATTCGACAACAATGGCAAATATAGGTATCCTTCGCATTACCGCAAATTTGTTTGAAAAAAAAATAATAATAATAATAATAATGATAGGTAATAGGTATTGTAAAATAACAGGAAAATAAAAACGAAAAATGCTCTAATCTCGACATTTTCATTGTAATAATACCCTTAGCTATATACGGCTAAAGGTTGTAATATTACAAATGTCCCTATTGTTTTAGTTCCGGCCGCGTGAGGCATCCGGCGGGGAGGAATAGAAAAGGCTTTTCTATTAAACGTTTTTAATTTCCGGACAAAATGCCACATTATAATTGCCTCTCCTACCGGCCACCTCCTCACTCACCACCAACCCCCCTCACCATCACTCCGTCAACCGTGATTTGCTACGACCCGACCGCGCGGCGTCAACGTTGTCGTCACCGACTCGCTGCGCCACCAACTATTTTTTTTTTATATTTTTTTTTTTAAACAAGCGCGTATGGCGAAAACTTTGGTCGTTAAAAAATCCCCATTGAACTTTTGCCGACAAACGTAAGTTCACAATACGCTGGAGATTCGAAAAAAGCGTGGACGGAATATCTGTCGAGCGAATATTTGGATGAAAATAATGTATGCGAAACAATTTTGAACACCTATATAATATTATAGGTATGCGTTTTGAGTTTTTTAAAAAGACTCATAGGCCGTAGCGGCGTAGCCCACCTGTACTGTAAGGATACTGCAAAACGGTCGATACACAAAAATAATACCTGACCCTCCACCCTCCCCCCACAACCGCAACCCACGACGAACACTTCGATCCACCAAGCATTTACCTTTTTGAGGAAAACTCTGTTGCACGTGACAGCCGTCGTTTTACAGTGCCTGTGTCTGAACGGCGTGTTGCCTCTGTCCACGTCACGCTCGAAACTGATGGTACGTGCGCCACGCGAGAACGACGACGCGCCATACGGCGCCAACGTCGACGCCGGTCGGTGCCGGTGCGACGCCGATCTCCTCCAGACCGTCTCACTGTCGCTAACCGACCTCCGGTCATCGTCGTCGTCCTCATCATCGTCGTCACCGTCGTTGCCGCCGCCGCAGCCGCCGCAAAATCCGTCACTAACGCAGTCGCTGTCGTCATCGTCACTGCAGCCGTCCACGTCGTCGTCGTCGCTACAACAACGATCGTGACCTCCGCTAAGAGCTGTGCCGATAAACGTGAACAACTGTTGTACGTGTCTGTCGAACTGGTCGGGCAGACTAGTGACGCTGGCCGTGCAGTTCGACGTCGTCGTCGTCGTGCAGGCCATCGCGGAGTCGGCCGCCGTGACGTCTCGCAACACGTCCGTTTCAAAGTGTACCGTCTTGGTGTTTCGCGACTGTGGTGGACGGTGCTGTGGTGGTTGGTGCCAGTTTTGCTGCAGGCGTTCACGTTGCTGCTGGTGTTCACGGTGTTGCTGCAGGTATTCACGTTGCTGGTGGTGTTCACGTTGATGCTGGAGCTCACGGTGCTGCTGCTGCTGCTGCTGCGGCGAGGAATTCACGTCGGCCGCCGCGGTGGCGACGTCCAACGGCGGTTTTGGCCGGTTCGTCTCGACCATTTTCATCGGCGGACAGGGCGATTGCCGTTATTCCGCGACCGCCGCAATGCGGCAGTTGTGGTACACGCCGCTCGGCAGTACCGCCGTCGTTCGGCATTTGGCACGCGCCGACCGCCGTCGCCGGGCGCACCGCAAACAATAACACCACAGCGACGCCTCCTGATCGTCCATCGTCGCCACGACCGCCTTTGGTTGGTATCGCGGTCGGTCGCCGTACTATAATATCGTAGTATTGCCGTACCTCGTGGCGGCAGCGGCGGCGGCACTGGCCCAGTCGATCGTGACGGCGGCGGTGGCTGCGGTGGCGGGCTTTATGACGACGCCGAAACGACGAGCACAACTACAATATTGTCGTCTTACAACTACAGACCTGCGGCATGACGACGTGACGCATGTCGATCGCGGGCTCCGTCCGTGCCCAACGTTAGCTTAGCGTGTTCGACGGCGTGAGTTATTTCATCCGAAATAAAAATACGTCAACGACACAGCTAAAGACTGCCGCTCGTGATTCACGACGACTACCATAACGACAGCAGCTGACGAATAATTATTATTGTTGTTGTTGATATTACAGAGCTGTGCGTTGCACTCGCGGTATAGTGCCGTTCGGTGCGCGATTACGACGACGACGAGCGGTGTTGTTGCAACCGTACCGAGCGGAGTACACTGCGGGGAGCGCGACGCGATCGTTCAGCTTCCATTAGCGGACTAGCGGACGAGGGTGTATCACGAGGGCGTATTTCAGCGTTCGCAGCGTCCCGGCGCCCGGACGGCGCCCTCTAGTGTAACACATCAAAAGGAAATGGCCCGACGAGAAATGTGTATTGAATCCGTATACATGCGTTTGCCGAGTGGAAGAAAAAAAAGGATCGTGTATGCGCTTGAGTGTGTGTTTCATATATATATACATATATAGGTATGTATTTATATACAAATAATAATAATGAAACGCGAAAAGGTTCTCGGATATCGACACACTAATAAGCGGGGGCGTTGGGAGACCGGGGTAAAAAACCCCGAGTAAAATAATAATATAAATAATTATTGAAAAAGAACGTTTTCGAGAAATGCCATTTCACGTCCCCGTGTGATATTTCAAATAATAATAATAATAATTGTCAATTAGTAAAGGAAAACGTGTATTTTTAAGTGTATATCATTATACGCACGCATGTCGTTGAGAATGCATCGAGAAATAATAACCGATCTCTTTGATGTAACGACCGTTTTGTAGAAACGTTTTTTCAACCGTACAAATATAATATTACATCGATGTATACGGCGGTGGGTATTGGCCGTGTGTTAAATGTTAATATTATCGAACGTCGTGTGACGCGCTTCTTAAAAATTTACATTTTAAGTATATTCCACGGCATATGTAGGTACCTATCTCTTTCGCGTACAGTTCGGTTTGTTCGTGTGTATCTTAAACGCTCAACAAACGGGATTTGTTAAACATTAAAATAAGCCGTCGTGTAACCCTTTGCATATAATAATATCGTGATATGCATGTTAGATATGTGTTTGAAAATATTAAGGATGAGATGATCATTTACATTTTCAAACGAACAACTTTAAATGTACTTGAGCTTTTCGTATTATGTTTCTGTTGTCTTATATATTTATATATAATTCTTCTGTATAGTTTAAGATATTTCTATAAAAATTTACACGATGTTAATAATCGATTTGAAATAAAAATCAACGATAATAACACATATAACTACCAACCTAATAGCTCGCAACCAAAAATGACAATACATAGTTGGTATGTATGGTTAACCATAAAAGTTTGCGAGAATGTATGAAATGTATCATTATACTATACTAGCGTATTGTCAAAAAATATTATGCAATAATTAAATCCTTTTTTTTTCATCTAAAAATTATTTTATTTAATTATTTTTTAATAACATAAAATAGGTTTGGGTGGATAGGCGTGCTTTATTACATTAAATCTGAAATGGATTATTGTGACAAATATATGTCTATAATCCATATTATACGTAACTTAATTTTAATTACTTACCAACTATACATTATGTTTTTGTGTGTAGTTATCACATTTTTAAAACTAACGATGCTCATTTTATTTTAAATCACTTTTTACTTTACATCATAGTATAATATATTATGTAAATTTGCATTTGGCGGTAAACACTAAAAGTTTACAAGTAGATAATATACAAAACGGCCAACTGGTCACCATGTTTACTCGCTTTCCTATAATACAAAAGTAGTAAAAGAGCAAGTCCACTTTATAACGCCTAAAGTAAAAAGTTTAATTCAAATTTATTTTAAACTATCCTCTGAAAATTGTATTTTAGATTTTGAACCGAGCGATAAATTCGTATTGGTTTGACAATGATTTGATTTTTTTTTATGTGTGTGTACGACGTCTCCTTTAGGTGCAGTAAAAATGTTTCAACCATTAACTTTCAAAGTGGTCTCTGATAACAAATCGGGTCTTGGTGATACTTTGGAGGATAAAAATTAAAAATTAAAAACTAAAATTACTTTTCAAACTAATCGAAAAAAAATAAAAACAAAATTACAGACAACGATAACATTCATACAAAAGGGATTTTATTTTTTCGATGTAATTAATTTGAATCGAGAAAATACGAACGTAATTTTCTAGTATTATAATATTGTATATAACATATTATAAACTTTATAATTCTGTAATATATTACATTGTGAAGTTTTACAGTTGATACGATTAGTATTACAAAACATTCAACATGACTATAGATATTAACTATATTCAAATGCATATTTTGGACTTATGACAGTATAGTTTTTGTTATCAATACATAATATATATAATACAATATTTTTTTTTGTTGATTAAAAAAATGTTTCACTTCGGCATAACTCAAATATTATGGCCAGTTATCTAGTTTTTATAAATCTACAGAAGTAATATTAAATTTAAACTATACTCATTTCAAAAGTAATTTCTTTATTTTGAATAATAATAATAATAATTGTGAACATATACGTAATGTACATATATAATATATACATAGTAACTTAATGTAATCTGTATCGAGTATATATAGCGTACAATTTGACTGTGTATATATTATTTGCACATCGTTAGTCTGTTAATTGGATGCTAACAAAGTTACTGAGAACTGCGTCAACTGATTCATGAAAATACTAAAAGTATCTAGATAAAATTTTATCACCAATTAAAAAATATAATTTACTTTAATAATATTCCATCAGAAAACTAAAAATATCTTACAAACATTTTGTTTGTGGAGTATTATATTATTAAAAAATAGGAAACCACATTAATTTCACTGTGACTTAAGTAAATACAGATAAAAACTTACTAACTCTAATATTATTAATTATTTCTTATTAAAATAATATGAAGAATTAAATTAGTATAAATCAAATAATCTGTAGGTATACCTAATAACCAACAAATTCAATATTTGAATGGTTTTGTTCGCATTTCGTACGGGAATATCATACGTGAACAATTTCATTTATGTATACATGGTTTTATAGCTATTATTATTCCTAATATCAAAGATAGGTACCCTACTTACCTACATGTCGAATTCAAAATTAATAATATTTTATAGTATATGATATTATGTATTTTTAAATAATTTTAGATTTGATAATTGAGTCAATTTAAATATTTAACCTATATGTATTTTGTAAGCTAGCAACTATTGATTAAGAATTCACTCACCTCTGACGATGTAAGGTAACACAGACGAGAATCAGTGCTTTCGACAGAAGTCTGCTGTGTAATTCCGCTAAAGCTATGTCTGGCCTCTCTGTCCGCCATATAATCCATCCTGGCACTATCTTGTCGTTCAAACATTCTGAAAATAATTAATATAAGTCATAATTAATTCACAATAATGATTCATATTTGAATATTATTATACACAAGAACTGAATTATTAATTGTTATCTATAGTGACTAGTATTATACTATCTGTATAAAATAATATAAAAGATAATGTAATTTATACAGTTTTGGTTTATAGACTCAAAAATTACTCAAACGGTTTTTACAAAAATGTCAAAGAATCTTTTTATAGATAACAGAAATGTTTAGAGGTTAGTTTGAACCATGTCCGATAGGGAATGTTGAAACTGTTTTATATTTTTGTGGATTAGTGATTACGTGGCATTTAAGCAATAAGGTTCTATAGTCTATCTTAATATATTATGAATGATTTCTAACGGGAATGATATTTCTATCCGTTTCACGAAACGAAGCGGATAGTCAAATATATGTGACTTACACAATTATATATTTACTAAAACTATATCTATTGCAATAATCAGACATTTGCATATAATTTTAAAAATTACATTTCAAATGTATTGTTCAATTCTTTGTAAAATTACATTTTTCGATGTTATATATTTAATATAATTAATAGCTATCCGTATTACCCGGTGTTGCCCTGGAATAATTAAAACTAAGATATAGGCAATCCACCTGCGGTGGATAGTAATAATAGTAACTTTTTTTCTTGTGTGTAACCAATTACAAGCAGATTATGAGTTTATGGTTTTAATATTGTATTTATATCGGGTAAGCCACCTAAAATAATAAATTGATCAAATCTATTATCTAAATCAGGGTGTTGGACCACAAAGACTCTTTTTTTGACCATCCTTAGAAGACATATGTAGTATATATATATTTAATAATGTAATTGTTTATAAGTATGATAAATCAACAAAAAAAAAACGTGTGTATTTTATTACAATATGTTTGTTATAAAATAAAATATGAACACAAATATTTTTTTTCTTTCGGTGGCCCCCCCTAGTTTTTATAAAATATGTGTAAATTAGCTCACCAACTACAAAAGGTTGGTCGACCATCCTGATCCAAACCTTCCACGTATCTTCAAATTCATTCGGGTATTTTTTGATTCCATAATTTTTTGATTCCATTTTAGGAACACTTTACCTTTTATATTATGTACCTATAATATATATTGTATACGATAGCTGTTAGCCGTAGCTTCTATTCTAAAACCTACACTTTCGACCCGTCTGGTATTCAAATGATAGATTGATATGTGTGCAAAATGTGGTGCCAATTGGTCAAAAACTGCAGATTTGCATATATAATGCGTCATTTAGATATAACTCGACCAGTAACATCTGTATTAGCCGACTATCTATTATAATCTATTCATCTATGGATGGTGTGAAATTTGAATTCAATGATATAATATCATTGTATTTTATCAAAAACCGAATTTCCGTTTTTTCTTAATTTTAGTTTTGTTTTTCTCGGTGCTTTTGAAAACTACTAGAAATTGTTTGCTTCGACCCCCCCAAGTACCAACTACATTTACTTTCCTATCAGAAAATATGCTGTTGAAGAAAATCTAAGTATTTTTACTGTCCTAAAAGGTGAAAACAGACATAAATAAAAATTTAAAAAAAAACGCACATCATTGTAAAATCAATACATTTATCGCTTCGCTCTACTCCTATCAGAATCTATATTGTGTATGCAATATTTCAATTAATTATAATATTAATATAATATGTAAGCAATGACGCAATCATTAAAATAAACAAAAAAATATTCTTTTCCCGTGAGCTGAAAAAATATATATGTGAGCTACACTTTAGATACTTATAGTGGTTAACAAAATAAGTTATAGCACCCTTCAAGTCTCAAGGAATCCATTGATACAACCTTTATTAAAAACGATCCTGTAGTTTTTAAATCTAATAACTTTAGTTAAACCAACATCCATTTTTGTATATAAATTCATATACCTATCTGTGTCTAATGTCAATCTTGCGTTTCACATGTCAAAGATTTTTTTTAGATTCTGAGTGGAGCGAGGAAGCTATTGATTTTACAATGCTGTTTTTTAATTTTTTTTTTTTATTTCCTGTCTATAAAATTTCTACCTGAAGAAGTGCTTCAATTTCAACATATAGTACCTTATCTTTTAGAAAATTGGATCAAGATGGTACCTTAAAAAGGTAATTTTTCGATTTTATCAATAGTTATTTAATGCCACGGGAAAAACCATCGAAAACTTACGAAAAAACGGTAAAAATGGGATTTTAATTTCTAATGCTATGTTTATCACCATAGAAACGAATAGAAAATTATAATATAATATTAATTCAACTTACTTGATATAATAAATAATAACAATATAAAATATCCAGACTGACAAACCGTCTCCGCTCAGAATCGTTTTCCTTATACAACTATATCATTGAATTCAAGTCTAATATAATCCATTATACAATGATCCACTTGTAACCTACTGTACAGCAGAGCGACATCCACTTCCATGCTTTTTTTTATAAATATATTTGTAAAAAAAAGTATATTACACCTTATTTCTTACTAATTATAATAATAATATAATATGTAACCAATGGCAACCATTTAAATAAGCAAAAAAATATCCTTTTTTCGTGAGCTGAAAAAAAATCATGTGTAAGCTGTGCTTTAGCTGCTTATAGGGGTTGAAAAATAAGCCATAAATATCCTCCAAGTCTCAAGGAATCTATTGACATCACTTTTATTTATAACGGTCCAATAGTTTTGAGGCTATAGAAGATGAACAAACAAACGCTCATTTTTATATATAGATATGAAAACTATTCGAAAAAATAATAATAATAACTTAGAATTATGTAGAACTATATAGCAAAAAATGAAAAATAAATTAAAGTTTAACAAAGAAAAATTAATTTTGAATTCAAAACTATTATCTTCGTGACATTAAAATATTCTACTAATATTTCTAAGTTAATGAGACAAAAATATACTCGTATAAAATATTCATTTTATTTACTTATTAAAAAAAAATGTAGTCGGCAATATTATGATCTTAACACTTATATTTTTTGTCTCGTGGATGGCCCTTTTTACAATTATTATAACACAATATGTTCTCTACTTAGTCGCGAGTTATTGTTGATATCATAACCATATAAAAGTATTAAGCTTTATTAAAGCATTATTAACCTTTTTATTTTTAAGAAAATTATATTATATTATTACGAATTGTTTTCATTGCTCTTGTAATCTTTACAGTTTACATACACTGTATAATGAGTAAAATTTCAAAGTTTTCTATAGTGTATAGTTGTTATTTGTTAATTTAGCCCTAGCTCTGATTTGATATAAAATCATAGTTAACAACATATTTATTTTCTTAACCATGCACTAAAATGCAATCTATTCAATTTGAATAAAACTGTGTTAATACCCATGTAAAAGATAACTTTCTGAAATGTCAGAAATCAGAATAGCTATTGTAATTATTAATTTAACTACCTTTGTTCGAATAAATCATTTCTATTAGATTTGTATCCGTTATCTGTCATAACACTGTTTTCATGCCGAAGTGACGGTAAAGATTCCCAAGCCGATCTTTTGTTAGGCCTCGCTGTTGGAATGTGATGATGGGCATGATGTCCGTCAAAAGATCCGTACGGAACACCAGTATTCGATGCACTACTCCCCATGGTTGAAGATCCGCACCGCCATCCGTCACTATGTCTAAACCATTGAGCTCGAGCTGATTCATTCCAACAGTTAGCACATCTATTGCTAAAATTATAACAATAGATCATTACGTGACGGTCGTCGGTCAACGTTATCAATCATCAAACAACGTTGTGTTTTAAATGCAGATAGACATGTTAATTGTTATCTTGTATAGAGTTATATAGGTTAGTCGTTATACTTCTAATATTACTTTTTTCATTTTATTTTTTGTTTACGGTTAGCATAAATACTATCGTTTGGCATACTGATTAGATAATTTAGTAACACACTAACACCACTGCTATTTGTCCATTTTTCCTGTATCCCATATCCGTATGTAATTCTTAATACTTTCTAATATCAAGTTGCTAGTGTTTCTGTGTAATAATGTACTTGTTTTCTTTATCTATATTCAACACTAATTCTTCAAAAAATCATTACCATTACATAGAATGATGAGTATATAGCGAATAAGGATCCATCTACTCTATTACTTTAATTATTTTGTACGTATTATGTATTAAGTATATTTCTATGTATTTAATATCTTGTATTGATTTGGGTATATATCCTGAGTTGTAAAAAAATAAATAATATAAGCAATTTTTATTACCTACGTTATGCTTCCATTTTATTAACTGTTCCAAATTGGTATTATTGGTTAAATAAAATTAATTAACATAGTATAAATTACAGTGTCTTATAAATAAAAGTAAAAACTAGAAAGATGCATATTAATAGGTAAACTAAATTACTTTGGTTTTTGAAAAATATAGTAAGAAAAAAATTATATTTATATTTGATTGTGAGTACTATGAAGGATGCTAAGATCTTATGTATATTCCTAGTAATCAAATTGTTACTTAAACTGTATTTTTATTAATATAACTATATGATAAATCAATTACCTATTTATATATTTTCTAACGTATAAGTTTAAATAACTCATAGATTAAATTGCCGCATAAATTATTGGAATTATTAGCCAATTCAGTGTATTTATCATTCTTTATATTTTTATACTGCCTTTAATAGAAAATATTTCAATTTAAATTTTCATTAACCATACGCAATGAGCATCCAAAAAAGTATTTTTTTTTTAGAATAAGAAATTATTTAAAATTTATTTAGGTATTAACCGAGTATATATTATGATAACTATAAGCCTATACATCTATATATCTTTATTATTATAAATATTTTAACTAAAAAGGCGGACACGTAGGTAATAGCTCTGCTGAACAGTAAGTGTCAAGGGTGCTACCTCATTGAGTAAGTTACTGCAAAGGATGTATACAATTTTAATTCAATAATAAATAATTGTATAATTACGAAAATCAATTCTAAGCGGAGACAGCCTGTCAGCCTATATTTCTAAGTATATTTTATTATATGTTTATATTTGTATATATTTTAAATTGTTAACATACCAATTTGTTTTAGGAACTATTATTAATACGGTTGGTTGAATTAATCTTTGCTGAAACCATTGCATTTATAATATTATTAATTACTATAATAATTATTATAGTAATTATAATTATAGTACATTATTACTGTATATTTTTTATACATAATATTATATTATTATCATTAACTTTTGAGCCAATACCGACTTACCGTAGAACGGTGTAAATAGAATGTGCTGTTCGTCGTATAAATATAGGCAATAGCTGAAAATTAATCTAAATATTTAGGAAATTTCACTGTTGTGTATAGGTAGTAAAATATTATAATATAGGTACGTAACAAATTTCAATTCCTCACAAATAATATTTTTGAATTGGGTAAAATAGAATACATAATTACCACATATACATATGTACTACATACATAGGTATGTTGACGAATTTTGTAAAAAATTTAATTTTAAAAGGTTAAAAAAACAATTGTGCTTAAGTAAATTTGATCTTTTTAATTCGGATATTTACAACATAATATTATGAGAAACTTGTATTTTCGAGATTCTTAATCGAAAAAAAAATATTATCGTATACTTAAATTTAAAAAAACTAAAAAAAAGTAGAGCATTTCAAGTATCTATAAATAACTAAAAAATAGGTAAAATATTTTCAAAATTATTTCATGTCTTGAAAATACATAGATATATTACACGTTGTTGAAATTGTCAAACCTTTCAGTTATTTATTTTTGAATTAAAACGGGTCTAACTAAAAAACTGGTTTTCGGTAAAAATTCCTGGCACCAGTATTCCAAAAAAGATTTAATGTTTTTAGTATCTTGTATTTTGTATTTCGTATTTAAATATAATTTTCCAAGTATTTTTCTAATCCCTGAATTTTTCTGATAGAATGTAGAATGTATCTTATACTCCGTATTGAACTGACAACGACAAGTGTACTACTTTTGCAGTCCTTAACTAACATTTTAGATGCTGAGCGGAGCAATGAATGTATTGTTTTTACAATGATGTTTTTTTTTGTATTTTTTTTTTTTTGTATCGGTCATCACATTTTAGGACAGTAAACGTGCTACATTTTCTTCATTAGTATCTTTTCTATAGGAAAGTGAATCTAGTTGGTACTTTGGGAAGTCAAAAGTAAAAATGTTCCTGTAATTTTCAAAAGCATCGTGAAAAACAAAAGGAAAATTAAGGAAAAACGGGAATTTTTACGCAAAATTGATTTTTGACTAAATCGATTTTGGCCTTTGGTGAAACTCTAAAACAAATGAACATATATACATGAAATTTTCACTGGTAGTTTTTATTTTCATTTTCTATACACGACAAAATTTTCAAAATATTTTGATTTGTTTTGAACTGTTTAGGGACATTTTCAGTTTCCAATTTTTTTAGTTTTTATTCTATAAATTTCAATTAATATCTATGAATGTCAATAAAATTTTATTTTTTGGGTAAAAAGCTTGCAATTTAATAGAAGGCACCTAATATATTGTTTCAAAGTCAAATGAAAAATATTAAAAATCCAGTCACAATTTTTTTTTATAAGCATTTGAAGTTCAATTATTGATACAATACGTAAGATCCACGAAAATGTGCAAATTATTTTGAAATAGAAATTCATAAAAATTTTTCTTTTTAAATCTAAGATTTGAATATGTAATACAAAATTCATCATAAGTTTGTATACCTTTATGAAAAAAAAAAAAAATTTCAACAAGTAAATCAAATAAAATTTTTATGAGCGTTTGAAGTTTATATTTTTACAAGATTGGATATTCACTCGAATTCTCATGTAGAGATTTAGTTATTTTGTTGTAATTCAAAAACGAATAACTGTATATACATGAAAATTTCACTGAATGCTTATGATTTAATTTTCTATACACGATAAAATTTTGAAAATATTTTGACTCTTTTGGAGCTTTTTACGGACATTGTCAGTTTTAAATTTTTTCGTTTTTTTTCCTATAAATATCAATAAAATTTTATTTGTTGGGTAGAAAAGCGTGAAAATTTAATACAATTTTCAAAATATTTTGACTTGTTTTAAGCGGTGTACGGACATTTAAAATTTCAATTTTTGTAGTACAAATTAATGCAAGGCAGTTGAAAAATATTAAAAATACATAGGCACGATTTTTTTTTGTAAGCATTTGAAGTTCGAATTTTGACAAAATTTAATAATTTTTTATAATTATTTTGTAGTTAAAAATGTATAAAATGTTCAACTTTTATAGCTAAGGATTGAACAATGAAAACAAGATTCCAAGTAAATAGGTTATATATAAATTACCTTATTCACAATAATATCATCAAATATACTTAGTAATATCATAGGCTGACTAACCAACAGCCGTCTTCGCTCAGAATCGTTTTTCTTACACAATGATATTATATCATTGAATTCAAATTTAACACCATCCATTACAGTGACCCACTTGTAACCTATTGTACAGCAGAGTGACACCCACTTGCCCACCTTTTTTATAATTAATTACCATGTATTATTTTTAATAAAATCACTTAGTAATTAAGATAATAACTTAACTGAGGTAATGATAATATAGCACGTTAAATTTTAAATGAGTTACTTTTAATATAAATTATATCCTAGGATGCAGCAAGTTATAGAATAATTTCTCTAATTATCTAATGGGTTACACTTTCTGAGTTACATATGTTAAATATGTTACTAATAAATAATAATTAATAAATATCTAACTCACAGTTACAAGTTTTTATGAATTAAAATTGTCTTTAAATACTTAATGTGCATTGAAAATAACAGCAGGTAATAAAGTACATTTATTTATACAGTTTCCACACTAATTTTAATTGAAAACACTAAAATATAATAGAAGGTAGTTTTTAACTTGTTCAGCTTTCGATGGAATTAATTTAAATAATAAATTATACTACCAATTAACGTTTAAACTTTAAAGTGAATATCTTATGAGTTTATGAGCTAAATAACATTTGAACCCGTTTGTAAAGTTTGAAAAACTAACTAATTTTATTTTATTAAGTACTTGCTTAAATAGTTTAATTTTTTTCTGGTCTTAAAATCAGTTATTGGTTATTACAAATATAATTTTATTGTTGTAGTTGTTAATTGTGAAAGATACACAAATGTTACGTGTTCAGTTAAATTTTACCTAGAAAGTGCATGATCAGATAAGTAACCTCGTTCTCTGTCTCTTTCTCTTGCTGCTGCATCTTGTCTATCACTATAATAACCTTCTCTCGTCGCACTGGATGATCTTTCGATTCGATGTGGAAGAGTAGATGATCTATTAAAACTCCCTCCAGCACTCATTGGTCCTGAAAATACATTGCAATCAAATAATTTTAATACACACGATAGAAGTACATAATAACGAACTGTAGAATCATTAATATACTAACTCCTTCTCATAGGATACGGACTTCTTGAATTTAATGGAGGCAACTTTTCTGCCATTTCTAGAAACATAACCATGGGATAAACGTTTTTAGGCTAATACAAATTATTACTAGGAGTTACCTAAATTTTCCATACTCTGTGTTAATAGTGCTTCAAATGTGTGCAAGCTATAACTCTCAGCATCCATACCACGTGCTAAAGTATTTCGTAAGTGCATCTCATATTCGAGTAAAAGTCGACTAGTAGGTGAACCTGGAGTACTTGTTGCTTGATTATCATGTTTTTGATAACGTCCTAAAAATTAAAAGAATTTAAAATATTTTATTTTACTACTAACTTTTTATAGTTACTAATTTGCCTTAACTTCGTAGCTTTATTTTATTGAATTTGTATAGTGCATTTAATTACTAAAATATAACTATCATAATTTACTTTTTATTTTATTACACCTATTGTTTTTTGTTTGCAAATGTTGAAGCACTATAGCAGTAAAATAATCTTGTATTCAATATTAATGTTATACCTACGCATGGAAAGCACAACCTATTGTATTTTTAGTTTTACTGTAAACCTCAAAAACTGTATTTCAATACACGGCAGAGCCCGCTAATTATTTTTCTACCTATTGACCAAACCGGTCCGGCATGCTTTTTGTTGTCCATGCGTACGGACCTGATATGCCCTTAGTGTTACTCTGATCCTGGTCGGAATTACCATTGCTCGAGCTAGGTGTCGTTGCATAACACTGATTATCAAACATAACGTTATCGGAAAGTGGTGAAACGTCTCCACCATGAGTAGGCCGTCCATTTCTATCCAATTCCAAATAAAGGCCTCTTGGATCTCTTACTTGACCATTTCGACCTATGTCATATGATGAGCGGGAGCCTTAATTTTAAAAAATACAATAAAAAAAAAATTGATTTTTGGTTTAATTTTCACATTTTAATATAATTATGACCTTACCTGAATTATTAAATCGTGAATTTCTATGTTTTACATTTGATTCTGGTTCTGATACTGATTGTTGTCTTGAACATTGTGGCATAGGGGGTATCATTGTAGAAACTGGTGGTGGCTGAGTGTAATAGCTATATCCACGTCTTCGATTCATTTCTGGTGAAGTAGCAGGACTTTCTAATGACGGCATTGGTTTTAATGTGCGTTTCATTGACCCCACATCTAAATTATTATGAAATTGTTCAAATTAATTTAAAACTAAATACATTTTTCTTAATCTAAATTATTTTATATACCTAAGATGATAAATGTTGATAAAAATGTATAATATTCAATAAAAAAAAAAGTAAGAAATATAACTCACTATCTCTTCGGTAATCATCTCTATATGTTTTGTTTTGATTTCTTGTATTTTTTGAAGTTGTTGCTGATTTAAATAAGTCTGACTCCACGTACCCTTCAGAATAGTCCTTGGAAGGCATTCTTGGAGTGCATGTGCCCGTGGTAGACGTAGTCTTAGCACCGATTGTTTGCACTCCTTCACTTTTACAACTTTCCTGTTGACCCTATACAAACATTTTTATATTTTTTTATTTGTAATTGGCATTATTTTTTTTTTAACCTGTTCTGTTTGTGACCCAGTTCCGGTGATATTTAATTTTCCACCGGGCGTGGCAGTTTCTCTGTCTCTCGTATTTGAGCTTCGGGATATGGTCTGTTTGGACGTATCTTCGGGCACTGATGTTTTATCAGCTTCCGAAGGTCCATCTCCAAGTGGAATTTGTCGAGTGTGAGAACGCGGTAACGTAGAAGCTAAAAAAATATTATATTATTATTTATATATTTTATGTTATAACCTCCCAAAATGTAACAAACATCGTTCTTTATTGTATCTCGGATCTTGTGCCCTGAGCCTATTAAATTGATCAGCTGTCATGCAAGTACATTGTGGCTCCCTTGATCTACTAGGTGAAGTTGGTGTCGATAGCGGTTTCTTTCTCACTTTCGTACTTTGTCTTTTCGATGTATCTAATTTTAAGGAATACGATGAAGATGATTTCCGAGACAATTTCACAGTTGGAGTCTAAAATCAAATAATGTTAAGATTAATATTTTTTTGTTAAGCCTTGTTGGTACATACTTAACTGTACTTACACAACATTCTTTAAATTGTTTAGCGTCTATTGGTGATGTGAAATTTAAGCCCCAGGTGTCATTGCTATGTGGTTCTTTCCAATACGCAAAACATTCTGAAGCTAACCCTATTTTTGTGCCTAAAAATAAACAAAATTGGGTTTGTTATACGTCTACGGACTACGAGTGAAACCTCTGAATATGAACACCTCTTAATAGCAGCAATATTTAACTTCCCTTATCATAATATAATGTCCACTATCAAGAGGTTTCACTGTACTATAAAAATTAACTGAGCATTTATATATGCTTATATATACCTGGTTGAACCAAGCGGATATCCATGATTTTTTCCACTTGACTGTTGTAAGCAGTAATATGGAAAATATACTCTGGTCCATCTTGTAAGCACGTGATATTTACAGGAACGAGATCTTCGGATATTTGTTGCCATTTTATTTCTTCTCCTTTAGCACTCACGTGAAATACTTCAGCCCATAATCTGAAATTATATTTGAAAATATATTTCTCTCATTCAACGAATATGAAACATACTAGCATACGATTATTCTGAAAAAATTAAACAATATTATTGGGAAATAAATTCATTGATTTTCAATTATACCTACCTATGTTATTTTTTGTAACACGTATTTGTACTTATATATATTATATACCTATTACATAAATTATTAATAAAATATTTAACACGAAAAAATTATTATGAGGGACACTTCTTGGTAACTTAAAAACTCAAACTCTTATATGTTTTACAATTACGAAGAAATGCTATTCTCTATTTCAGTTTATTGTGTGGCTATTCGTCTATTACTATGAAATATTTAAAGTAGAACTACGGTAGATTTCAAATTTTGTACCTAATTTGGGAATCGTCTCAATTATTACGATAATACTTTCTTTAAGATTATGAACTTGAAGATGCCAAGTTAATGTAGGAAGCGTAGTATCATTGGGAATATTGAGATGATATGGATCAAATGACTTAGGTATCTGAGTACTTTTTTAAAGGTAATACGTCTTCACATAAAAAACCAATGCCATTTTTACTATAATACTTAAAGAAAAAGTATATCCAACGACAAACGATGTTTCATATTTCATAAAAGATCTATCAATGTATACAAATTAAAACGGAAAAATAATTAAAATATCTATACATTTTAATGTATGCATACACAGTGAAGTTAATTTAAATCCATTTTATTCAGTATTTATTAATTACTATACATTATTAAACTAACGATTATTTTCATACTTATTTTGTTTTGTTTTATAAAATAACATAATTTATTCATTTAATATTTCAGAAAATTAAAAGAATGTATATAATTTAAAGTAATTAAAATAATATAATATATTTGTTAAGTTTATTTTAATAAAATTAGAATTTATAACCTATTGAAAAGTGTACCTATCTTGAAAACTGTAATATTACATTTAGAACGTTAAGTCGAATCTTTTCTAAATGACTAAATATTATATCAAATGTTGTTATATACTAAATATATACTAAATAATAATAGGTGACTTTGAATTTCGTAGCAATTGAATCTTTAGGGAGAAAACAGACTTTACACAATAATAATTATCTCCTTCAATGTTTTATGACTGTTTAAGTTTTCATGAACTATTGTTTCTTCTTATGTTTACCATGTACGAGTAAATTCATAAATCTCAGAGATTCATTATACACTTATTAATAATTATTTTAACCGTTAATGGTTTGCTAATAATAATATTTGAAAATTAAAAAACAAAACCTAATTTTGTTTAATAAAAATTAACTAAATTATACAATATTATTGAAAAAGGGTTTAAGTGTCAAATTTAATAATTGTTTAATACAACATTTTATTTTATTTATCATTTGAATAAAAATAAACAATTAATTTCTTTATAATAATATACATATCTACATACTTAAATAAAAAATTATTTTTTATGAAAAACAGATTCTATTAAGTTTTTAAAAAGTAATTTATTTGATGAAATTATACAGAATTTAATTTATTATCTTAAGAAACTATAACTAAAGAAAAATCATTGAAAATAAGGAACTTTCCAACACAATATAGGAACAAAAAAAGGCAATTTATGACCTAAGCCACATCTTTTACAAGACATCTTATAGTATCGGACCTTAAATCGGAAAAAGCTATATAGAAGAAGCTCAAATAAAGCCTATATTACATAAATACATTGATTCATTATCTCTTATTTATTGAGTCGAATAATTATAGTAAAATATAGTGAAATAAACGGTTTTCATAATAAATATGATGTGAATCTCATAATATTAGTATGAAATTTACATCATTTTTGTGACATGAATTCCATGACCACTCAATCTATTTTAACATGTTAAATTAAATAATATTTGTAAGCCTGCACTTATTTTTTTACTGACAATTTACTTTAACACATAAAGTATTATTATAAAATATGCGATCAAAATATAAATAAATTAAAATATGCAATTATAGGTTTTATTAAACAAGAAATATTGAATTTTCTATAAACTGCAGAACTGTGTTTTGCACTACGATAATAATCACCATTTTAATGGCGTGTCTAAGAAAATAATGACTGATTGATGGATCATTACAAAATAGATTTATTCATTTTCGTTTTTATACTAATTGTTTGTTATGTATCCCTTTGGAAATTTACAATAATTGTTTGTTTACATATTGTACCCATTAATATTTTCTTTCATATTGTATGTAATTTAACAACGGGGTAGAAATAATTTAATTTTCATATAATTAGTTTTGCGTTTCGGAAATAAATGTAAATTGATCTAATTTAAAATAATATAAGTGTTAAGTGAAATAGGTATCAAAGTTATATCCATAATATTATGATCATTATTTGTTCTTCTAAAGTGTGTGGTTTATTTTACTTTTGCAATCAAATAAATTTTCTATTATTTATATGTTGATAAATATTTGAATTATTTTATAATTTTATTTTATTAGAATCTTTAGTCTTTACACTTATGATTATTTAAATCATAGTTAAATCACCTAAGAAGATGACCATCTCTTCTTCTCGACGAGCTTTGAAATGGTCCGGCAACGTCATCGTATCTGTATGATTTTTTGATTAGAGGTCCGCAGGAGCTCAGTTTGTTGCCCATTTCCAACCCCTGCGACTGTTCTGGTCACCAACCTCCACCGTCATCCCCCATTCTCTGTGCATGAAACAATATTATAAAATATTAATCTTTAATCAATCTATTTAATTCTAACTTTTTTAAAATCACAAATTTAAAATTATGAGTACGAGTGATGTTTAATGTATTGTATAATGCCTACACTCCCGATTTAAAATAATTTCCGTCCGTAAGCATTTCAATGCAAATAATATGGTTATGTTGTGAATGAATGTAAAAAGTAAAAATAAAACAATTCTATGAAAATATTAGTAGTACAATTTATTTTCTCTTAAGCAATAGGTATATATAACAGGTACAACAGGATATAAAATATACATTTAGATGAATAATACAATCATAATATTTTATATGATACATCAAATTGTTGTTCGTTCAACAATAGTTTAGATACTATTATAACAATCAAGGTTTTAAAAAAAACCCAATAGGATATTTTTTTTTTTTATACATATTTCATAAAATATGTCGATGCTATTATAATATTATGCGCCGTTTAAAATAGCACATTTGTCATCAAAAGCAATTAGAAACTGATTTCGATAATTCTTCTTATTCGGAGAAAAAAAACTGACCCAATAGCGCTGTTTATAAACCGCAGCCCAGCGAATCGTTCTGGATGCTTTAACAACGCCCACGATCGATGGGGGTATATATGGTTCCCGTGACGTCACGGGACCATATCACGGTCAGGGCTACTAAACATTGTAGGTGTATTTATTGCCCTCGCTACATAGTATTTTAAACGCACGCTGTTCGTTACACTGTGAGAACATAATGCGCACAATATTATAGTGTGCACGAAATTAAAACGTCTACTAAATACAGATATTACGCGTCATTGTATATAATAATAATATATTATAGTAATTGACTTTAGTATAGTCACTAGTCGTACAAAAATACAATAGTATTCGGTTTTGTGTACTTATTATTAATGTTCTCGTCCCCCCGACAGTCAATTGAAATATATTTTCGGCGCCTATATAGGTAGGCATAAAAGATTTATGATAAAAGTCTCGCTTGAATAATGTTCAAGATATATTATAATATAATTGTAAAGACTAACGTTTCGAACATGAAACATGAAAGCAAATCAATTTTTACTGCATCGTGATACTCGTGGTATTGTCGTATGTTATAGTCCTAACAGTTCTAAGAATACAAATAACGGTATAATGGGTGATAATAAAAGTGTATATTATATAATTATTTAATAAATATTTATAAATCTTTGAAAATACGACATGTAGTAAGCCTATAACCAAGTCCATTGTTTTACATTTTGAAGATTATTTAACAATCATTATCCGAAAATGAAATATTGACCATTTAGTCTTATGTTTTACTGTAAAACCTCGCTAACATGATATAGTATCATGAGTACAACTTATATTATCAACATTTAAAAATTTTGAAATTTGTATCTAAAATAAAGTACTTTTTAGGATGTTAAATCACTATAAATAATTGATTAATGTATGGAAATTAGATATAAATGTATTATTGAGCATATAAATTAAAATGAGTGGTCCAATGGCCACCAAAAATGCACGTATTTTAAAACAAAAATTACGTAAGTCATTGAAAATTAGATATAAATTTATTATTGAGCATATAAATTAAAATGAGTGGTCTAATGGCCACCAAAAATGCTCGTATTTTAAAACAAAAATTACGTAAGTCATTGAAGAGGCTATCATACTATTATAAAATATAAACCTATAATAAATAGTTTACTTAAATATCGATATTAGACACATTTAGATTTAACTAAAATCCAATGATTTTTTTTTTAATGTTAAGTTTTTTGCTTATAGTAAGTTTATTTATGCTTTTTTTGTGATTTTATAAAAAAAAAAGCTTTTGGTCCTAACTAAGATTCTGAAAAAAATTGCTATCCACAAATCACTTTAACCGAAAAAATAAATATATATGTCACACCATTATGCGTTGTACATGCCCATAAATATCGCTTTATTGTCCGCATAATGAAACAGAATATAGTTTTCTACACAACATGTCATTATGTAATTGTTGTAATTACACAATCTGGATATTTTTTTCACGAAATGAACATCAAAACTATTTAATACATAACTTTTTCCATCAATTAGATATACACATAGTTAGTGAAAATTAATATACCATACTTTTTAATTATTAATCAAATGTATACTTATTTGACAAATTATTATTATAATGTAATTATTTTATAAATAAACTATACAAATCATACCAATGTGTATTATGTATATTAATATGTGCATTAATATTTATATGTATATTTATCTATATGATTTTGTTATGGTATTTTTTAAAGTGTAAAGCAATAACTCAGTATTTTGACTTTGATTGCTCGGTAGAATGGCTTAATTACAGTAAAACGACAATTTATATTAAATATCTGATTGTTTAATAATCGATGTAGTGATAAAAAATACTTTATTATTACCTATATACTAACGTACTTATCTTAGAAAATTAATTTTAGGAACACTACGATAATCTTAACAATAATTAAGCTATCGTTTTATTTTTTGATAAAAAATTAAATGGTTCAATCACATAAGGTTATCTATTTCAATATTTAAAATAAAATAACATTTTAATCATAAAAATAATATCACTCAATTTGTTTTAAACAAAACGTGTTCAATTTTAGCAATATGTAATAAATTTACGAATTCTATAGATACAATATATTAAAGTACCTAGGTTATATTTTATACATACCTAATATAATATATTTTGCTTTATTATTATTTTTATTTTTATAATAAAATATTAACATATCGATATCACTATTTGTATTTTGTTCATGAATAATATAATAATATAATAATAATATAATATAATAATTATATTATATCACACATACCTAATTAAAATCACATGATTGAATTCGTAATTTATTGTTTTGTTGTTTTAATATGTTTTATGGTTATTTAAAATACTAAAAAAAAATGAGAATTTAATAATTATAAAATTTAGTTTAATATTTTACCAAGCATCGAGATGTAAATTAATTTAAATATACACTTTAAAACTCAAAAAAGTTGTATCATTAAATATATGTTATCTATACAAATTGTGGGTGTATCACAATAATATCAGACACATTCAAACGTAATTTAAATGTAAAATTGTCATATGTTCCTGATACGCCTTGTATTAAAAAGGTTAAAAGTAAGTTTTATTACGTTATTTAATATTTTGTCTATATTTGTTTAACATTCATACGTCGTTCTAAATTTAACATTCACTGTATTTATAGTCGTGTTAGTGCTGTTGAATAATAAAATAAAAATAATGTACCCAAGAATGTAATACATATAATATGATATATATAATTCCATAAAAAAAGTAATATACACTGTGTGGTGTGGTGTACATAATACGAATGTCGAGTTAGTAGTTACGCGCAAAGTCCAAGAGGTTGTTTTGAAGAACCATTGAATAAACGAGCGAAATTTTTCCTATTATTTCGAAAATAATAAAATGCAGAATCCCGCGAAGAGATATAAAAAAAAACATAAGATATAGCGATGATAATGTGAAAAATATATAATATTATAATATCTTCAGAGCTTTCGAAAACTTGTTGCTTGATAATTAAAACCGTACGCGTAGCATTCATTTCTTGAACAATAATAAGTATAAATTATAATAGTGTATGCGGCTTAATGCAAAGATTTTGAAACTATTAATTTTAATATACAAACGGGACAGCTGACACCATAAATGTCCAGTTATTATAACTGTAATCGTAGAATATCCTTACCACGAAGAACAGTAGGTACGCATTGTACATACATACTCATAATGTGTATACATGCATCAATCGGATTAAAAATCCATCCAACTGCTCGTTGCGTAACGTTAAAGCTATGCAAGTGTCCTACCCAAACCGCGTGTACTGCGACCTTCCTACCCCCGATGTTTGGCGTGAACTGGGTATTGTTTCGTTAGGTAATCGTCGGTAAATCTAAGTTTATTCGAACGCACGCACGTTTCGGTTCAGACGCATGCCAATTATAACATATTATGGAACATTTTTTATTACAATATATATATATATATATATTATATAGGTATATATATTGTTTATACGACTTTTGTAGTTTTATGCAACGTATACGGAAGTGTAATTATATTTTCATATTATACCTATACAACAATATTAATATATATAATTTAACCAGTGGCCCATGGGATAGAGGTATACGGTGGGAATGGGCCGTCGGTAAGGCATTATATTGTTACGTTTTGTACACGCCAGTCGGAAAACGTATAGGTACCTATATATTGATAAGGGAGAACGAAGTATACAATTTTAGCAACTTTCGAGCGGCGCCGCGGGTGTAATACCGAACGAAGCGCGTCGAAATCAAGCGTCGTCGTTAGGAGAGGTTACAACAATTGGGTCAAGCTCAACGCGAACTAGTGTATAATATACTCACTCACACATACACACACTCACCTACACACACACACGCACACACATGCGTGGAATTATGGAATCTTGTTATAAACTTTATCGGCGTCGTCACTCGTACATGGACGTGGCCGCCATAATAATATCGTACGAGTACCCCCGCGTGTTCCGTATACGCACATTACTGCAACCGTACGACACACGTATACACATAATATATCTACATACATAATATATTATACGCACACGGCGAAAGTCGACACGCGAAATGGCATACGATATGTAATATAAAATAATATACGACCGAGGACGTTCGCGCAGCGGCGCCCGCGCGTCTGCAGTGTACCGAAATGTAATAGTAATAATAATAATAATCATATCCGTACTATATACAGACATCGTCGTCGTTTCGTTCGTGCCGGAGGACGCGCGTGCACCTGAATTGCCTATCCAACGCGCCGCGTCACCTTTGCGAACCCCTACTACGCGAGATCGTCGGGTCGGTTTCCGCGGAGTGGGACCGGAGACGGCGTTACGGGGAAATCGGCGAGAGTGTTCGTCGTTCAGTGTGTGCCAAAGGCCGTTTTGGCGGGCGGGCGCGCGCACGCACGCAGTCACACACATACACATATACACACACTCCGACATTACACCAAAGGTCTCCTCGGCTTGGCAATAACAAAAAAAAATAAATAAACTTTCGCTCGCTGGTCAACCTATATTCCGTAGTATTAATCTGTGTACACGCACGCAGATACACGCGGGTAGTATACATTATATATGACGTGTACATATAATTACTCGGGTGAAGAGCTATGCGCAAGCACGTACCTATATAAGAACCCTCCTCTGCAACGCAAATCAACGGACAGCGTTTTACCATCATATACACCGCACCTGTCGACGCATTAAGAAATAATATTATGCAAACGCATTATATTATATTACGAAGTACAACACGTCCACATCATCGTAATATATGCCCTCCCCAGTATACCTGCGATCGCCTGGATCTGACGGACATCTGCCTGTCGCCGTGCGACGACGTCGACGACGACGACCGCATAGCGCTCGGGTGTATTCCCATCGCGTAGTAATGGAACACCGACACCGTATGATCCCGACGACGATAAGACGACAATGACGATCAGCGTTTGATCGAGACGAATAGCACACACACGGTGTTAGATCTGGCCAACCGCACACTTTATATACTTTTGCCACTATATAATTATTATTGTCGTGTGTAGTGTAGAAATATAATGTAATTTATATATTTATTACTGCGTACACGACGATCCCTAAGCACGTCACGTTAGACCTTTACCGTGATGACGTATATTTCCGATGATATTACCCGACGAGAGCACGCGAACACACACACACGGTCTTATATTATTATATATACACACTTCAACGCGCGCGGAATAATAAGAACAATAAAACAAACAAATAAATAAATAATAATAATAAAAAAAAAATTAAAAAAAATAGCGCCGAACACTGTCCACGCCCCAAGGTGGCCGACCGGAGGACACGCAGGGTGTGTCGGACGTGTACGCGCGACAACTCTCGAGTGTGGTGCCTCCTCCTCGGGCGCGCGATGTAGGAGAGATAGATGCGGCGGCGGCGGCAGCGTCGAGCCAGGCCGCGTGCGCGCACCGATCGTCGTCGCAGTCGAATATATATTAGTAGTATCCGTTGCCGCCGCCATCGTCGTCGGCAGATCGCTCCACATGCTCAGCTCGGCGCTCGCGGTGAGATGCTGAACGACGCACAGCTGACGGCCCGTCCGACCGACAAACTGACCGACCAACCGACCCATCGACCGACCGACCGACCGGAAGACAGACCGACCGGCAGACGTAGTGGTAGCGATAGTGACGGCGGTGGCGACGGCGGTTGCGGCTGCTGCGGGGTCCAGTCAATGAATAGCGTATACCTACACAAGGGCGTGTGTCCCGCGGAACAGCCGCCACAGCCGCCGCCGACCCGTGGCCATCACACGCCCTATCTGAATAATAATAAAATGTCACGAGCTCCGACCGCGCACCGTTTGTGTACACTTACGCACATACGATTTTGCGAACGTGACAATATTATTCGACTATTTGACTAAACATTCGACTAACATGTTATAAAATATATCCGATGGGTACGTAAAGGCCTGCGCCACCGGATACGTATCCGATGTCACATGGTGTGCTTGAGTGCAATTGAGGGAGGGGAGGTTAAGGGTGGCTTAGCCGTGCACCAACTCAGCTACTGTAAGCTAAATAGTAAATATATTGTTGTGATTATTCCTGTGAACTTATTGTATTTTTCGTTAAAACTGTATAAGACTGATTGAGACAGCTCCACTATTTTCACTATCTTTCACTATCAACAATGCAAATTCCCATTTAGCAAAACCAATCGTTAGCACTATTTCCTCATCATTTTTATATTTTATCTTGTAATTTATTTTGTTGTAGACAAGTGTATGTGAGATGAAAACCCCCCCCCCCCCCATTAGCCAATCAAGACAAGTCGGGTAATAATGTCGATGTATCAATAAAATGTGGTGTAAAAATCTAGTAAGATGTAAAAATTGGTAAAGGTAAAATAAAGGGGTCTTCCATGGGTTTGCTGATTTGTCATAAAGTTGTTCAGACCTCTTCTCCCCACACACACACGCACACACACACGACAAGAAAAATTTGAAATTGCGCCTGTGGTGGTGTGTGATGTAGACTTATATACACTACTATATACATGAACCACTGCATCGATCTACAGTATTATACTACACATGTAAGCGCGTGCCGTACATAATATATTGTATTATGTAAATATATATGTACGATTTACGTCGGCGGTGCGTGTACACGTGCGGAAATAAATAAAAAAATAATAATAAAACGCGCGCGCTGCAAATGATTTATCGCGTTTAATATCGCATGGGCTTGTGCGCGTGCGTGTGTGCACTTAAATATCGCTTTCCGCTCAAACAATTATTATGATATAAGATAACTTGCGTGAACACAAAAACGTTTACGAATTATTATTAACATTCTCATTTGCCAGTATATATGGTATAACGCGTTGACTGTTTTATTTCGTACGCTGCACGCGATTCGAACCGATGCCGACGTGTCTATTATAATTTATAGGTATAAATAGGTAGGTAGGAAAAATTTACGTTTTTACGGTGTTATCGTGTTTTGGTACTCACATACGGTAACCCCCGCATCTTACATACTAGGTATCAAGGTATCGTATACATTTTAAGTTTTAATTAGTGATTCGCGAATTACATCGATTTGTTTTTATTATTGCCCGGGACCTCACATGCCCTTATATTATACTTATACTATTTAACATATCGTACCTATTTATTATCCGGACAACAATAGAGAATATCACTATCACCAAATATACGCGTATACCTAATATGTAGGCCTAATTACACGCATTGAAGTTAAACTAAAAGTATATGACTAGTTAATTTTTGATTATTTATTTTCACCCCTATTAGCATATTATCCTCGGGATTCACTGCATTACGTCATAATATCGATCGTAACATATTAAATTAAAATAACATATCAACAACTAACGAGAACCTAGAATAGTATGTTTAAGTATCAAATGACTAAATGAAAACATCACACTGCTTAAACATAGTCACATTCCCCCTTTTTATAAATAGCTGCGTGTGCAGTGATTCAATCATAAAAACATAATAAATCTACGTAGTCTGAAAGCTAATTAATAAATATTATACCGTCAACATTAGTTACTTACAATATCGATGTTGAAAAATACTTTTCGAATTGATGCTTTATAGTCTGCCGATTTATTGGTACATAGGAAAGATGTTTTCCTTTATAATTAGTATACCTACGTATGTATGGTGTGTCTAAATAAAGGGTGCGTGTCAGTGGGTTCAGACTAATTTTTATGTGAGTTTCTAAACTAAAAATTAGTGACAAAGTAATAAAACTAAGTATATTTTATTTCAAAAAAACATAATTTTGATTTTTTCAATCAAATTTCTAAATCTTATAAATAACATTAGGTACTTGAATATTAAACTTACATCGAGAATGTAGTTGTATGGTTAATTTGGATTTAGATGCCGTAACGGGAAATAATAATAATAATAATAATTTATTGCTATAGAATAACAGATTTTTCAGTAAATCACGAAAATAAAAAACAATGATATATGAATCTAGCTTTGCTCTTTACTAAAGTAGAACCATTTTTTTAAAAGCAACAGTACCTACTAATATAATCTAATATCGTAGAAATACGAATTACAAATACGCGTTGATTCACAGCCTAGTGTCTATGACAGTGATGATGTAAAACTATAATAAAGTTAGTTTAAATTTCATGTTAATATCATATTACCTTTTCAATATTAACATGAAATTTAATCGGCAACAAAATTGTCTATCTTGTCCATTTCAGTGTGTGACGTCCACAGCGCTCTATAATTCGTCTGTATCCACTCACATCATTTATTCATGACATTAACAAAATACCAACATTTGACACCCAAATAATCCAATCCCTCACACAAAAAACCCACGAGAACCAAAAAACAAAATCCTATGTCAACCACCAATTTATTTTATTTTATTTTATTTTACATACATTACGGGCTACTCATTGGCGTAGCGTGATGATTTTTTTTTTTGGGGTGGGGGGGGGGGGCTATGGCCTCTTTTTTTGTGGTATATCGGAACTTCTTGTGACTTACTATTCGCAATAGCTCTACACCTAATGATTCGGATACAGAACATAATGTCCTACAAATATAACTATGGAAAAATATGGAAAAGCGTTTAATAAAACCTAGTGTGTTTAGGGACTTACAGATGACGTGTCTCGATGTCGGAATTAGAGGTTAGGGGGATACCCAAATATTTTCTGATAGACGCTCTTGTTAGAGAGTAGTCCTTTGAAGACAGGCACGGATCCAGAGCAAAATCTGGGGGGGGGGGCAACAATTTTTTTACAACACAAATCCAATTATAATAAAATATTATACTTTTTTCTTAATTTAAAAATGTTGTCATAATAGTAGATATAGGTAATCAATGTAATGAATAAATTATTGATTATTTAATATTTAAGCGACAATGTGAAAAGAAGTTTAGATTTTGTTTATATGTTATTTAATATTTAGTATTTAAATTATGGTGTCGTGACCATTTAAATTAAATATTCCTTAATTACCCTAAATATAACGTCAAGTAAGTAAGTGTCACTAATGGGTGGCTTCTTCTTCAAACAATCCATGTTTTTTTAAACTCTTATCTTATACGGTTATTATGCAAAATGTATAGATTGTGTATGTGCATTTGTAAAATAAAAAAAGTATTTAAATTAATAAAAAAATATGTCTAGGGGGGGGGGGGCTGGGCTCCTGTTTGAAGAGTAGTAAACATTTATGGGAGACGTGTAAAAGATATATCACCAACGTTTAATGATAGTTCATTATTATCCAACCAAATAGCTCAGCTGTTGAGTTTGTTTTGAAGCCAGAGAAAATCATCTTTAGAATCGATTTGTAGTCATCTCAAATTACGTAACATTAAAATTAATCGAAACTTGAATAAAATATCGGTTAATAACTGAACACTCGAGCTTCAAAATATCATGACAGCATGACACATTATTTCTATGCTAGTTTAATATATACTATGTATATTTCTTAAATTTGGCCCTTTTTAGCCAATTGGCCCGAAAGAAATGTCAATTATTATTATTCGTTATTTACTTTTTAGAAGGTATGTCGTCGTAAAATAATGAATTATTATATGCAAGTACCATTAAGTAATAACTACTTCTAGTAATGGGTTATATATTGTAAGTATAATATTATATGATTATTGTTAAGCAAATGTACTATAAAAGTGCAGTACGTATATAACCAACCGATGAGCAATAACCAATTAAACAGTCTGTTATATTCATTAAAAATGTTTTAATTTACTTAACTGTAAACGTAGTAAACAAAAGTTGTAATAAAGACACTTGTCAGAAATGGTTTAAAAAAAAAAATATTTCTGAAAGATAATTTAGTTTTGTATACGACAGGAATAATGACAACAATAAATTAGCGTTACAAACATTGCATTGTCTTATGATATTGTTACTAAACCGACCATTATATACCCACCATAACCTCCATACTATAATATAATAGGTTAACTGGGGGTAGTGCACCAGCGACGACAACGACGTAGTCTCTATACAAAGATTCCAGCCAAGTGGCAGTCACACCGAATTGGGCGCTTATATGTGCGGTGTAATCGACGTAATCCAAGCGACCTATTAATAATATTAAAATGGTGACCCACCCCGTAATCTTATATGATTTTTAGTAAAATCTACTAGATGATGATAAGTAAAAAATTATTAACAAATGCAACAGTAAATTAAACGATGTGTAGGTACCTAAACTATTTTATTTATAGACCGTAAGAATGAAATTTGATTCGCGTTATAACACGACATCTCAGTCTTGAATAAAATATGTTCATAAATATGATGTGCCTATTATAATTTAGAATGTATATTAATTATTAAAATATACCTACAAGCAATAAGCATTAAAAATTTAAACCTACTATAATAGTTATCATATTATTAATTATGTAAAAAGCATACATCATTTTAGACTTTTGTATCATTAACTTATTTAATTATTGTATATAGGCGTTAAGCATGTCTTATACATTATAAACAACTCACGCAGGTGATTCCAATAGCCGTTGTTAATAAATACCTACGTAAAAACGTAATCCGAAATAATTCCGAATAAAAGATTTCAAACATCAATTGCTCTTATTCTAAAAAGGTTCATTTCGTCGGACTCGGTATATGTACATCATGACTTATTTTATTTTCGATCAAGTACCTACCTTAAACAATACAGTTAAATATTATTATTATTACTAAATATTAATTCAGTACAGGTATACTCGTATAATATTTTTTAAATGTTTGATAAAAATAAAACCATCACCCAAGAACCTATACTATATTTTTTGTTATTGTTGTTTTTTTCGTAATATATATATATATATATAGTTAAGCAATCAATTGTGTTTTTTTTTCTTGCTCACTCGCTGAAAATGCTTGACTCGCAATTTTTCATTGACGCATAATGGAAAACGTGTGGATTATAATACCTTTATTGAAAGCGATTAAAATCAGAAAATGTCAACCACCAAAGTTATAATTTTCATCTCTTGAAAATCGAATTTAATGTTTATATAGCTTAAAACTAAGATAAATAATTACTCTATTCTTTGAAGTGCGTATTGTAATATATTCAAAACATAAAGATAAGTAAAACTCGATCCAAATACCCAGCAGTCAGTATCATGTAGACTTTAATGAATATAGAAGTAGTATAATAAAGAAATGTTAGCAATAAATAATAATACATCAACAATAATACCAATATATTATAATATATTAATATACCATAAAAAACACTCCACATAGTTGCACACACATTATAATATTATAATATTATAATATTATAGAATTTATCACCACATGTCAATACATGTAAAGACGTCCATGAACTTGGCCCACCAACATTAACATACCAATATCACAAATTATTCGCAAAATATTGGCATAATTTTCATATTGATATGTCCAAGTAGGTGAGCAAAGTTCATGGGCGTCACGTAAAGTGTGATATATTAGCGCAGTGATATTAAATACATCAAACTCAATTATTGTATAAAGTTATTATTATTATTCGATAATTATTTACTAACAAATTAAATTGATGAATCTTGTGCCAAATCAGAAAATAAATGTCTTTCAACTAAACAAATCAAATAGGTACATACGTATTTTGGCACATAGCAGCGATGTAATGTCATATAATTGTCATCATCTGTGCAAGACTACACAGACTGAGTGATAAGTGTAACCGCGTGTCCGCGTACTTATACGTTTTCCTTGTACAAAGTTCTCCAGCGATATCCGCTCGAAAATGGGACAATTTATTGTTGATCCCGAACGATTCTTATGGAGTCAATAGATTTATGTAATTAATTATTGTTAACATTATTGTTAACAGATTCAATAAAAAAATTAATTGGATATATCTTCTGGACTACGCCGTCGTTAAATTAATTATTTTTATTTTAATAAATTTTACAAACTTTAGATACTGAGTGAAATGATGAATTAATTGGTTTTACAATGTATTGTTTGTGTGCATGTGTGCCGTGTGTGTGTACCTACGTGTTGTATAGTAAAAAACCACTTCGATCTTCAACTTTGAGGAGAGTTAAAAATTGATTCTAGTTGGTACTAAAGGGGGTCAAACATTCCGAGTACTTTACAAAATAATCAAGAATTTTTGTGTTAACCAGTTTTTGACAAATTCGAAATTATTTTGTTACAATTCAAAAATGAATAACTGGAGAAACTAAAAACGTTGAAAACTTGAAACATGATACCACTTTTAAAATATTCCTTAAAATATATGCAATGTTCCTCGTAGTTTGTTATTACAGCAACCTAACAATGCCAAATTATATAGGAGTACATAGTTTTTTTTTTCATACTGCACATTTCAAGTTCAAATTTTTACAAAATTAGATATTTAAATGAAAAACTATGACTTTTGTTATTTTGTAGTAATATCTAAAATATTGTTCAAGTGGAAACTATTTTCCTCTACGTATATTATTATTTATTTTACACAGTGACATTTTCAAAATCTTCAGATTAATTATTTTAAGCTCTTTATTCCACGAACCTATTCACACCGTTCTATGGTACGACACATTAGTATTGACTTGTATAATAAGTTCATAACTACTAGTAATATTAAATAAAACCATATCATTATATGGGTAACTACTCGGATAACTATAAGATTTTTTTTTGATAAAAATAAGTTCAACCTACCCTAATTCTAATATGAAAAAAAAATACTACATCAATATAGATATATAGTAAAAATAAGTAAAATATCCTTAGAAATAAGGCTGACGGTCCGTCTTCGCTCACAATCGTCTTTTATACCTATGCAATGATTTATCATTGAATTTAAATTTAACACATCCATTACAGTTACCTATACTCAATGCCGAAATACACTCGACACTTAGGTACTATACAACAGCGAGAACCCAGCTAGAAAATGTTATCTGGTTAGTGTACAATGCGAAATAAAATGAAAAATGAGTTTGTTGAATTAGAAAATTCTCAGTACTTTAATTTATTCGGAAAAAAACCAAAAAAACTAGAGCAGATTGGGAATATTTCCTCAAACCAATTGTCTTCAAAATCGATTTTGTGCAGAGTGAGCTCACCGTTTTTTTCTTATACATCATTCTTAATTATTTGTTAATTGTTTTTGATAATTTAATTTTGTTTACATCACATGATTAATTCTAATACTACAATTGTAAGAACGAACCAAATACATTAAACATTGTTTTTAATAAATCTATAATTTAATATTCCATTCTGCAATTTAACAAGCATTAAAACTTAATTTTCTGTAATAGGTAATCCTTTAAACAAGGAAACTGTTACTAGATGTATGCACAAGTTGTATTTTTAAATTTATTTTTCTTCTTATTGACATATTTTGGGTTATTTAAAGTGCTCTCAAAGTTCAACTACTTATTGGGAGATTGGAAACAGATGATACTATAATTTACAAACCAAAATATTTCCGTTGATAGGCTTAATTTTTTATGACAGTGATATCAAAGTTTAAAAGGTATATTAAGCTGAGTTAACAAATTACAAGTTTATTATAGTCTGCATAATCGTGGATATTTAACTATAATATGTAGAGATTGGCGATACTAAAATAGTAAAATGTATTTCATTATTTAACGTCGTTTGACATGAGTATATGACCTTGACTCCTGCAGGTATTCACAACGTTTCGGGTTAATAATCGCTGTTGTAATTCTGTGTGAATTCCACTTTTGTATTTGTGCGCATTTGTCCCAAACCTATAAGACACGAGTTGTAGCTATAGTCAAGTCCCCGATAAATCTAACCTCAATAACTCAAGAAACTTGAAAACTCGAATTTTTTTTATTCCCCTGGAAAATTCTTCCCCTATAATTTAGTTAGATACGTCAACTAATACAAATCTCGAAGCGAATTGTTATCCCCTTCAACTTCGAGTTATCTCGACTCAACTGTATTATAATATATCATATCTACGCTTTTGTGACTCCTTAGTGATGAGAGAAGGATCAAGTCTAAAAATACGACATGGCTATGGCATACATTAAACATAATATTATGTTTAAATAATCTATAGCTATGGAAAATAATATTATAATAGATAATAATCTAAGACTATTAAGTATTTGCATAAAAATGTACGTAGAGATATTGTAATTTGTATTGTCTATTGTTAAAATTAATTGATATTAGACATGTATATTGTTTTAGTGGAGAATACATACATTTTATTCAGAAGAATAAAATCACTCAAAGTTAATAAAAAATAGTCAATAATCTACATAATATAGTTTAATCACTATTATATAAGTAAGTAGGTACACGGGTAGATAAAATATTTGTCAATAACTTAAAATAATAGTGGGTAATTATTTTGATCATAGTGTTGTAATTAAGTATTTGGAAAATAATAAATGTATTTATTATTATTATTATTATTAATCGAGGTCAGAATATCTAAATAATATTATATAACTTTGGTATTATATCGAAAACTATAGAAACATACAATAAAATGTAGACATTTTGAATTTTTAAGATTTTTAAGATTTCTACTTAATATATTATAAATTATACATTTATGATTTATGGGTTATATCATAAAATTAGTATTCCAATCAACATTTCAAAATACAAATTCGTTTCAATGAGCCCCTAAAATAGCCAGTCACCTGTACTCCAGGTCCCCCTTGTGGGGCCCTGCTAATATAACATTATTATACTATGTGAATATAATATACTGATATGTAACGACGACTGTCGAGTGTGAGCATTGGCGGACTTAGTCACTCTTCCAAAATTGATCTCGACAATTTAACATAACTTGTTGTCTTATACAATATTTTGATGATATTATGCGGGTCTCAAGTACCCCTTCTCCCTCTTATCACCTAATCTTCGAAGATAATTTAGACAATTTACAGTCATATATATATTGAGTTTTCGGACGTGCTTATCAATAAAAACGAAACATCAGTTGGTCAGCTATCCGTGGTGGTACAAAGTAAATTAAGCGAAAAACTATGGAAAAACCACGTCATGGATCATTAACGAGGATGGGGTATAAACTATAAATATGGTAACGTCGACGTTGCGCCAAGTGAGTCATCAGTAATTTAAAATTGTAAATTGTTTGTACTTATTAAAATACTTATAACTCGCTTTAAAATTAAAATATAATAAAAAGCCTATGTCATTGCCTTTATCTTACCTTTAAATTTTACAAGAGGTCAATTAACTAATTTTTAAACTAAAGAAGATAAACGTAATCGTCTGAGCGTAAAGTTTACTATGTTACGCACTTGTAAGATAGACCAAACAATATGTAACGTCCCCTTAAAACAAAACGATTAAACGAGACATTCGAACCCACGAACACGGTTTTTGATTTTTACAAAATTATTTCTGCACTTAATTATTTAATTGATATATAAATAATAATAAGAGTTAGACAGTTAGTTTCAACTTTTTTCATAAGAAAATATTAATTGTTCGTTCACAATACCATGGCCATGCGGGTGTTTGCTACACGGTACGCGTATTATTATAATACAGAATCGGTGACCGATTGGTCTGGAGTGAAGTTCGGGGGTGTGGGTAGATTATAAAAGTTATACAATACTCTTCCGCGATACCTACTATCTATAATTAGTAATTACTATGCTCAGTGGAACCCGATTCATACGCTCCTCGTGAGCTAATTATTGACTTTAATGGAGTATTGTTTTGAAAATAAAGACATTAAGGGAGCTGGAACGTAATCAATTCTAAGGAGTAAAAACTAGGCATTTTATATTTCTGTTTATCTGGGTCTTGTGTATGTGTTGTAAGTAGATGAACATTAGTGTGTGTAATTCGTAGTACCGATCACGTTGTATAGTGGCATTAAGTGTGAAACGAGTCTATACGTCTGTCATTTTGCTAACGCGCATGCACAAGTCACCATTTATTGCTTTATAAAATGACAAACATTTTTTTTCAAAAACTACCTCTGACTTCTGATCACTACGCTCAGTAGGATGTTCCGATTTAAAATTTTGCAAACAGATTTGAATTCTCCTCTAAATTTACTATGCTTTAACTGTCGTACATTTTTCATATTCTATATCAATGTATTTAAATTTGAATTATGAATATGTTCTATTTTTCCTGTTTTTGTTAGTAAATTTCTAAGTAAAAAATAAAAATCAGAAAAATGAAATTGTCAAAGCATAGATAATTTAGTGTCAAATTCAAATTTGCTTTCAAAATTAATATCGGGACATTATATTGGGCGTAGTGATTGAAGTCGTGAACTATGTTTTCGACCAAAAATAAATCAAGCTCCAGCCCCCTTAATACGCACCCCTGAAAGAATAGTGACACAAATCAAAATATCAAAATGTTGGGAAATCAACTTTTAATGTTTTATTATGTAATTTAATCATTATAAATAGGATTTTTAATTTATTTTTATTTTTCAATCTTATATTATTCTCACCATTGTATAGTTTACTTGCATATGTTTAAAATAATAATTTAAGTACCATTTTATCTATGTTTTATTGTAAATCTAATTTCAGTTTGACTTGTGTCATTACTTCTGCTTGGAAAAAAAATATTTTATGTGGCCGTACATCATAATATATTTTTTTCTAAGCAGAGATAATGACACAAGTAAAAAAAAAATCAGATTTATAAAAAAACAAAGGTGAAATGGTACTTAAATTATTATTTTAAGTATCTATACTAAAATACAATGGATGAAGTTCTGCAAATTTTGATGGTAATAACTCAAAAAACGTATTTTTTGAATTGTGTCACTATTCTTTCAGGGGTGAAAAACACAACTATTATAGTTGTGTTTTGTTTCATCATATTATTCCAAAATGTATTTCATTAAAATTTTTTTTTTTGATGGGTGAGTAACAACTTTGACCTTTGACCTTCTTTTCCGTTACCTCCAGCTACCTCCCTCCCCCCCCCCCAACGATGAACTCTCAAATACGCCCCTGATCCCAACTACAGTGGTACAGCGATTACATAATATGATAACTAATATAATACAAATAGGTACACGACGCGTAGTACCTACGCACGGAAGACCACGATACCAAACCAAGAAATAATTTTTTGCCATGCACGTATATAATGCTTTAATACTAAGTAGATAAGGGAGATGGGATAATCTGAGAATATCATAATTTGTTTAACGATAGGTGTAGTGTTTTAACCATTTTTTTTTACCAATTTATGTAGGTACTATATAGTAGGTAAAGTGGTACAATATAATATTATAATGTGTATTCCTACGATCGTATTAATATTACCTACCTATGTATAGTTATTATAGTTACTTATATATAGAATGTCAGAAACGTATAAACATTATTAGAATGGGTTTTTGAGTTCGGAAAGAACTTATTCGCAGTGAAAAACAAATCCACTTGATTTATTTTTTGATTTTTTGGAACATGATAGCAGAATAAATTTCGCCTTAACAAATAAAACGAAACTGAAACAATGTGTTTCTTTTGGTTTGACGTAAGCTTTGCAGTTTTTCATTATTTTTTTTGTTATATATAAATACTTCAAATATAGGTGGAAGATTAAAAGTAAAAGATACAATACAATATCAAAATAATCAGGAGAAAAACGAATTTTTACGCAAAACCAATTTTAGACAAAATTTATTTCGTTTTTTTTTTTTGTAATTCAAAAATTAATTACTGTAGTACAAAGGTCCTCTCATTGATTTTGGATATAACCAAATATTAATTTTGTCAATTACTTTCGGGCCACATACATTTTTTTATTAAATATATTAATTGGCATAATAATGGAAATAATTAATTTTATGTTTAAAAAAATATATTCAATTTTACAAACATTCACATTTACTAGCATAAATTTAAAAAAAAACTCGAAAAAAAATTACTATTGACTATTATTGTAGTAATGTATTATAATGTGTAATAATGTAGTTTATTGCATTAACTAATTATTTATTTTTTGATTTTTTTAGTTTGAATATTTGATATCATATATTTTAACGTTTGTGCGGACTAACACGTAACCTCTCTGTTTCTTGCAAAATATATTGCATATTTGTATATAGCCACAAGAATGTATATTTTTTATTTTTTCACACTTTTGGATGTAGAATTTAATTTTAGTATGCAGGCCACAAACATAATATTTAGTAAATGGGCCGCATTGTAGGAACCACTGCGTACATTTTTCACCAAATATTTATATGTATTAGTATTTTATAGACATTATAATATGATTTTCAAAATATTTTGTGCTATTATTTATAGTTGAAACTATCTACTTAATTCTGTTTTTTTTTTTATTTATATTCATGATAAAAAATTTTAATACATAACTCGATTTAATTCGTAAAAAATATTTAAATCTATACAGGTACAAGGTACATTATTAATTTCTAGTTGAAAAAGAATTGACCACCTATTGGCTATTTCCATTTAAGTTATTTAAGTTTAAGCATTGAATAAATATAGAAAACCGTTATTTTTAAACTTACATTGGGGGAACAGGCACACTAAACAATTTCTTATTCAATGCAATTTTTTATTGTTATAATCACTGATTTGACGTACCTTTTTTTTTTTTACTGTTATCAATTCATGTTTCTATATAACGACATTTTAGTATTTTACCCAATGATAGTATTCGGAATACCTACATTCTATGTGCATGGACGCTCGTGGCTCATCAGAAGGTACATTACAGAGACTATCAGAATGATTATATATATAATAACAATTTTTTTTTTCATAAGTCATAACCGTTTGGTCATTAAGTTTGATAATGGTTTCGTGTACGTTAACGTCACTTAAAAAGTTCGAATACTGGTCGATGGTTTTGTCCCGAGGGTGAATCGCGTATGCCTCCCTCGACCACCCCGATGTGGGACGCCCATGTTTAGCATATATATATAGGTATACCCTGGCTCTCATTTCATAACGTATTATAATTTATTGAGCAGTGATGTGATAACTGATAACGACAAAACACAACTCACGCGTCTCGTCCGGGGGCGATAGGGGAGCGGCGGCGGTTGCAAAATTTGTGGCGGTGGTGCGTTTCTCTCCTACGACGACGACGCCGGCAGCGGCGGTCGGCTGCACAAAAACGACGTCGGTGGCGGCTGCTGAGATGGTGGCGGCGGCGGTCTCGTGTGATGCACGGTGTGAACGACACGCGACATAATAATATTATAAAGATGTATATATTATATATTATACGCAACCCCAAGCGAAACGTTTAAAATTAAATTGATAAATGTATAATATTATAATAATAATAATAATAACGGTAATAACAATATTATACGAACCGCTATTATACTAATAACGCACGACGACGACGCCTACGGCATACAAGTATACGACGAAGACTGGTCGGTCGCGCGGCTTTTGCGGCGCGTACCGTACGCACGGACCATTTAAAACGACGATAATTTTAAACGGTGGTGAAGGTGGCGGAGACGACGATAATATTTCTATTAATAATATATCACATTATGTATCGGACGCCGCGGTGCGCCCCCACTGATCACACTGTCTTCCCCGCAATACACACACACCCAAACGCGCGCGCAATATAATATTAATAATAAATAACGGCAATAGTATAGTAATAATAACGGTGCTGATGATAATACGACTGCGGGACCGCTCAGAGAGTGATAGAGAGAGACACCCGACCCGCCGGCACGCACCGCTACTAACTCTCCTGTACAACAGTCCGCGTCGGCGGCACACGACGCGAAACGCGCACGGCGGCAGCGGCGGCGGCGACGACGGCAGCGGCACGTTCGCGCTATCGCAGCCCGCGACGACAGTCCGTAAAGTAATCCGGGGATTTTCCCGTCGGCGTGCCCCAGGATTTTACACCGCCGCCGCGACGTGCAGTCTCCCCCCTTGAGGCGTCTCCTCGCCACCCACACCCACCTACCGTACGTGGTGCCCTGCCGCCGCCCTTGACGTCCTGGCGGAAAATTGGGGCCATCTCGACTCGAGCGCACCGTGGCAATGCACGCGCGCGGGGGGGGCACTCGCTCGGCTCCGTCGCCCCATCACCCCACCCAGCCGCACTATACACGCAGTGTCCTACCGCTACCCCCGGTCCTTTACCCGTCCGCGGCGACTATTACATTATTATTATTATTATTATACTATGTGTGCGAGCGCGATAGCGGGGGCGATCTGACCGTTGGCGAACTCTGTATGATGCACTGCGAACCGCGCGGACAACGCCACTCCCTTGCAGCGACCACCGATACCACCCGAATATTACGGCGGTACACTTTGCCGGGATCGCATCGGGTCTGATGCACTAGGCGGTGACCGATATTGTACTGTCGTCGTGAAAGACGGCATTATAGGGCCTACAGCTACATAACACACGCCTACATGTAGGTGCACTTACAGCTATACCTACATGTTATAATAAAGCCGGTGGTTGCGTGCGTTATGTAGATATAGGTACCCACGCGCGGCCTGAGAGAATAGGAAATTTTGTAATAATTTTGTCGCCGATATTCTGGAGACAGTGTGGTTCTAGTTGCTACTGTGTTGGTCGTTTTGTCGACGTGACACGACGTATTCCGGCACTCGGGCAAGCCGAGAAATCAACCATGTTACCGCAACGTGTTCAAAAACCAGCATCATTCATTTTATTGACCCATCATCTCGAACCTCTTGAACGCGTCGCCACTCACCTCGAGTGCCTCTTTTACCACCGCCCCAGAACCCCACCTATTCTTACCCGGAGGCAATTCAGTAGCGTTGTCGTCTAACGACAGCGTAATGAAAAAAATAATTCGACAAGCACCACTTAAAAATCCGCAATCAAAGCATATGACGCACCGACCCCATTGATGTTTAACCCAATTTAAGGCAAGAAGAGCCCCGCCGTCATTATCCGAGGAGTCTCACTTCCTCAGTATCTGCTATATACCGTCACGGCACTCTCACGCGTATAACAGTGGGTAGGGGGTGTAAAGAAGGATTCGCTGCCTGCAAAGCATTGAACACAAAACAGTTTTTCATCTTGTCTGTTCTATATTTGTGTCTGTGCGATTATTAATATATTATTATGGGTGAAAAAAATTAGACATAGTACCGGGAACCGCTATACCGGCGTGCGTAGAGCCCGGGTACCCCTTTTCTTCTAATCGCAAACACATCGAACCAGAGAATCTGTCGTCATACGCCGGGCGTTGCTGCGACGTTGCCGCGGTGCGTCAGAATCGCTCGTTCACGTTCCACGTTTTTATTATTGATTTAAGACGAGGGACAAGATGCGGTATCCATGGCAACGTCGGACCCAGGGCAAAGTCGCGAAAGGAGTGAGAGAAAGACAGGGAGCAAAACGAGTGATGGTGAGGAATTGCGCGCGGAGAGGAATGGTGATGCTGCTCGCCGTGGTGGATAGGACGTGCCACGCCCAAGAGGTGGCGCGCTGCTGCGGATGCACTGCGTTTTTCCCTTACACTATGCACACTGTTCGCCCGACAACGAGGCTTATGTATGTATGCTCCATACGCTGCGTGACCAGATGCCCACACGATAGCGCACTTGACCTCATCACCCCCGTTAGCCGCAAGTGTATTGCGAAAAGTAGAGTGTAGGTACTCTCTCGTTGCGCAATTATAGGCATATAAAACTGTATGACACGTCAATAAAAATTGACGCATGTACGTACTCTCAGGGGATTTAATGCAAAGTAATACTGCAGTATGTCACTCGCCTTAAGGGTTTCGCCACACTTGGATATTTTCACCTTCCAGTTCAAAGGGTTTTAACGCCGCGACAATAAAACCGGTCGCACCAATGCGCCACACTAACGGTATTAGAACCTAATCTACGTTCATTCCCATAATATTCTCAGCGGTAAACGTACGATTAATCGAACTTATACAAAATTACGTATATCAGTTATTACTTACTACTCTTTTCGTTTTACCATTCATGATACTACAACGCATGATTAACCAAACTTTCATAATTACATTAGTTTATAATAATAATATATGATTATTACTTATTTAACTTTTGATTTTACTATTTTATATACAGGGAAGAATACATAGTACTTTTATAATGTAAGTAAAATATATTAAACCTAGTTGAATAAAAATTATAAAATCTAATAATTGTATTTGAATTATTTAGAATGGATATTATTAATCGTGTCATGTATCATCACCTAAATTATTATGAAAAGAATAATAGCTATTACTGAAGCACTTGGTGAATTAGAGCCCCATGCACGGCTGCACCTGAACTAGAAACAAGAAACTAGCCACACGAGATCTATCCTGATTCCCTATGAAACACTTGAATATACTATTAGAATGTTGATAAAACATATTTATATATGTAATTCATCTATAACATTAAAATAATTTTGATGAATAAAAAAAATTAAATATTATCAAAAACAATGTTTTTATTCAATCGTATGTAAAAATGTTAAATGAAAATATAAGAAAACCCTTATCATTACGCCATTTCAATTTTTAAACGACGATCAACGACATAATTGATCTAGTATAACAGTTTCTCCATAACAATAGATATGCTTAAAATGCACTTCAATTACAGAAATCTCATGAGTACATATTATTATACCATATCAATTCATTTTTCTATTAACATAGAAAAGAATGATGGTAAATAAAAGATTTTTTATTATTATTCATTAACATATAGCAATGAGTCATTAGTAACTGAAGTGACAAAACAATTGTGTTGAAATGGTCAGAAAAAAAAAATATAATTTGACTCAAAACATGTTCTTAATTTTACTGCTATTAACTTACTGTAAGTATATAGTATTAATATTTACATTAAAAAAATTAGGAAGAATTGTTGCCAATCACAACATTATATTTATATTATGATGTAAGCTTTAAGAGAAAAATAATGTTCATATATTATAAATTTCCTATTTTCTAACATTTATATAATTTACAAAAAAAAAAAAATTATAATAATAATAACAAATAAATATAAATTTGTTGTTGGGACATTTTTTTAGACAATTTTTATAATAACATTTTGAAATGCTGTGTCGATTTATCAGTAAATTTTTATTTCTAAAAATAAAGTTATTTTCAGAATAATTTAAATTTGAGTCATGCATAGACCATGACAACAACAGTTCTGTCCCACAGGGACTTGATGATTTTTTCAACAATTTCATTAACTGTTGGGTAATGTATTAACATTTTAGAACAACAAGGTGCTCATACCACCCATTTCACTTTGTTCTTTAACAAATATTTCAAAATACTGGTATATAATAGTAACAGCTAACAGGATACCCGTGCCCGATCCAATGGCACCCATGAAGTCAGCCAACACAGATAATGCACCAATACAAAGCCCTCCAAACGCTGCAGCAGTAGGAATATAACGGTTCAATTCATGAATCATAGAGTTATCCCTGTGACCACGCATAACCATTTGTTGTTCTTTTAATTGTTTAGCAACCTATAAACATAAATGTTTTTATTTATAGGTTTAATATAAATAAATTAAATTGGATATCAAATTGCTGTACTAACATCTTTAGCAGATGATCCAGAGACTTCAATCCAAGTTTTGGAAAAGAATGCACATGATCCCAACATAAATACAATATAGAGAATAGCGTGGATAGGATCTTCTGCAATATGAGATAGATTTTCTGGTGGAGATAAATAATAGCACAAACCGCCAACTGGATATGCTCGTGCTGGTCCACCACCTCCAACATCAGCCCAAACACCCAATAAATTCACTAATATGTTACCATGGAATTTTACAGCCAACATCTATAAATTAAATATTCAAAATATGAGTGGTTAATTATATAATCAAAACTTAATTACAATATTTTTACCTGAGATATAACATACAAATTTGACACTAGAGCAGATTGTAAAATGATAGGAATGTTTGATGTATAGAACAACTTGATTGGATAGCTGCTATATTGTCCACGATACCTGGCAGACTTAATTGGTAAATCAACTCGGAAACCCTATAATATTAACATGAACATATAATATTATAAAACTCATATTTCTTTTTAATTTTAACTTACTTGGAAATATATTACAATAGCAAACACCAATACAGTTGCCAATAAATTCATCAAATTCGGTAAGTTTTGTCTATAAAATGCTTCTCTAAGTGCTCTAACTTTGTCTTGTCTTGTAGCCAATAAATGAAACAAGGCTATAACAGCTCCTTCAAATTCAGTACCTCGACCTAAAAAAAAACATATTTATCATTTTAACAAACCAATTATAAAATAACAAATAACTTGTAAAAAATAATTAAAATAAAATATATTTTACCTGTGTTAACAGTTGTTGGACTGAAAGCTTTCCAGACTATCGTTTCACAAATGTTGGTAGCAATAAAAAGTGAAATTCCCGAACCTAACCCATATCCTTTTTGCAAAAGTTCGTCCAGTAACAAGACAATTAATCCAGCCACAAACAACTGAATGATGATTAACAAGCATACACCAGCTCCAATTTCACTGGGATCACCATACATACCAGTCATAACATAAACGATTGCTTGTCCAACAGTAATAACCATACCAAACACTAAAAAAAAATATATTTTTGGTTAATTAAATAAAATAATTATATTTTTAATTTTATTATATAAATATAATACATACGTTTTTGTGCTCCATTAAATAATGCACGATCTTTAGGAGTATCACCAACTTCAATGATTTTAGCTCCAGCCAACAATTGCATAATAAGCCCAGAAGTTACAATTGGTGAAATTCCAAGTTCCATTAAAGTACCTCGATTTGAAGCCAAAATTACACGAATCCAATAAAAAGGATCAGCTGAGTCTGAACTCATAATTCCAAACAGAGGTATCTAAAAATTAAATAATTATAAAATTCTAAAGACAACAAAAATTATTATAAAATAAAATAACTTACTTGACAGCAAACCAAAAAAATGAATAAAGTAATGGCAGTCCATAATACTTTTTCTCTGAATTGAATCTAAGTAAAATAAGAGTATATAATTAATAATCACCAATTAAATTCATTATTTAATTTTAATTTAATAGAAAATATAGGTGAAGGTAATTGATAATTAAATCTCTAATATTAACACATCATTTTTAAAATATATACAAATAGCAAACCATTAATTGAAGTAATTTAAAATTAGAATTAAAATCTATTATAATTCATAACAAACTAAATACAAATTTATCAATTAAAATTATCATATCATTCATATCTATTATCTAATAAATATGTTTATTTGCTTAACTAAAATATAATTAGTACCTATATATTATCAATATAAGCATAAATTTCTTTTAACTTGAACAAGACTAACTAATATAATTTGGATCTAATGATTGAGAACTATTAATTTGGAATTTGGGTGCATAAGTCAGTGATATTGTCTGTTTTAAGTGACCTAAAAATATCCTAATAACATAAATAGTTTTAACAATGTCTAAATACTTACTTTACGTTCAGGTTTAGCAATTTCTGGCAATATACTGCAGAAAGGTTTAATTACTTCTAAAAATTTAACTGAAACAAAAATAAAAAAACAAATAAATCAAATTCTTGTATTACGATAATTTGTGTTTTTGAATGATCTAAAATGTATTAGGTAATACATTAGATTTTACGAGTAAACATAGAATACATTTTAATGGATCTAATGATTTAATTCGTTGGACACAAAGTGTCAGAGTATAGTCAACTAGATAACTGTGTGCATGAAATATTCCATAGACTTGGAATAAAAGCTAAAATATTGTATATTATAATACAATACATTATCCAATTGTCATTGCGTTTTCATTGTCTGGGGAACATTCACAATGACAGCAAAAATGAAGTTTTTGGGTATTGTATATAGTTATATTAAATTTTAATCAGTAGGTGATGTAGATTATCCATAATTTTTAAAAATATGATACCTTCTTTAATATTTTAATATTGAATAGGGACTATCTTTAAAACTATCATATTTTTTAACAGCATAGGAACTTAATAGTTAGGTAGATATTATACTCTGTTCCACGAGAGACCGTACTCGTTTTTTCGTCCGTCGCTGTGCATCCCCCACCATTTTTGCTTGTTCGGTTACAATCGTCAACTGTTCGGCCGGGGGTTGTTGTTGGCGGCCGATATTGCACGCTGCCGGACAGTAAATAGTGGGAGAAATTGGGCTTCCGCGCTGTCACCAGCGTCAGTCAGATGCGCGGAACGAGTATAGTCTCTCGTGGTACAGAGTATAGATAATACTCTTTACATTTTAAAGATTCCTAAATCAAATAGTAAGTACTACAAAAAGTAGGTGTATGAAAAGTGCCAAATAAGCAATTTTAAAATAGAACATAAGACAATACACATTAACAAAATTTGTTTACAAAACATAATTCTAAATTAATCACTTAGATTAATAATAATTAAATTAATCATGTTATGATATAACAAACAGCTACGTTAAATCAATCCATGCTTGAAATATCATTTATTAAAATGTATAAACAAATAACCAGTTTTAATTCAATCAATACACTTAGCTAGCTAAATAAACGAGTAACTCATTAGATTATAATAAATAACACATTTATTCATGAATGGAAGAATGATTTCCATAGACCAAAGACCTGACCCACTTTTTAAAAACCAAAAAAATTGAAAAAAAGTTTCAAACGAATTGTTTTAGAACAAATCGTTTGGGAAAGAAAGAAACACATAATTAACTGCCGAGGTATAAATCAATTTACAGCAGATGCCCGTTGTCAACAGGTATCATAGATGAAAAGGGGTTCCTTCACGGAGGGCTATAGAAAACACGAATTATCCAAAAGTGTAAACCAAAAATGAAATTAAAAATAAACAGTAATAATACTTACAACCCATTGTGATTAATTTGTGTTCGTGACAGTCTTTTGGCTTCAATTATTAAAGAACATCAGTAGTAAAACGACACGTATTTAACGTCAGGAACCATAAGAGACGAGTGATCTGGAAAAGGTGGACGTCACGGCGACAGAGTACAGTTTACTTTCAATATTCTGTGGAACGTACAACCACGTAGCGGCTTGACCGACAACATCAACACGAACACACATGCAACGATTTTTGTCGATGAGTCGGCGACACGTATGGTGTACACATACCAAAGAGGTTACAAACACGCCCTCCTACGGACGGTGTACAACATACCATTTTTTAAATTTTTGTCATGCAACGTTGGACCTTCGTCACATTATTTTAATAATAAATTTAAATATTATTATGAATAATATGTATTATGTTTGTATCATACTATTATGACATAATATTGTTATTTATTATTATTGTAAACAATTAACATAAAATATCATGCAAAAATTATATTAATTATATAATCCGTATACTGCAGGTGCCTAATCCATGATTCTCTATGCAATGTACGCTGATTGAATTAACGGAACGGATTTCGATTTTTTTGTTTAATATTCATTAATTGTTATTGAATTATAGCTGATGGACAAATTATATATATAGAGTGGTGGACAATTTAAAAGTTTAAAACATTAAAAAAATTCTACCAAAAATTGTGGATATTTTTTGATATTTAATACCCTTGATCTAAGTATTTACGGTTTCTTTTATTTTCTGTATTTTTTTTTTTTTATATAGAGGACACAAAATGGATATGTTCTAAAAATCTTAATTTGAAACATAAGATGAAGCTAGCTATATTAGTATTTACTATTTTGTATGTATTATGGCCAAGGGTTAAAGCGGGAAAAAATTCCAGCGGGGACTAATGTCTCCACATACCTAGTTTTAAGCGTTCCAATTATACATTTTATGTATAATGTCTAATGTATAAAATCCTAATCTGTTAAAGGGGACGCTTTTTAACCGCCATCAGAGCTGGTAGGGGGTCTGAGTCCTCCTGCAACCCCCCACCTCCCACCATTAACCCTTGATTATGGCTAATATAGATAGCTGAAAACAACGCAATAACATTAAATATTAAAATGTATTACATTTAATTATCTATCTCAGTCCGTGACACTATATAAGTTTACTACCAAGAATTGAAGGATCGTGCCAAAGGCCTAAAGGCTAAGACAAGTTTAAGACAAACTTATCAACGCTGGAAGTGGACTGTTGAAAACGAGCTACAAGTACCAAATACCAATGCACCATACTCAATAGTCCATAAGGCATAATTCTTCCAATAGTCTATTATTCTAGGCAACGTCATTATGGTCTACGCAAGGTTAATAACTTATATTTTATAAACTTTGAGGGCTTCATAGACCTATAAACAGTTATAGGTCTATGGAGGGCTTCGAGCACAGAATAAAACCGTTTCCAGTTTAATCTTATCAATTATTATTGATTAATGTCCTAACCTCTAATATAAAAATGATATGATAACGATATAATAACAAATTATATGAGATAACCGAGTAATTCTTTATAGTTATTGGAATTTGCTAAGGTTTTTTATTTCATTATAGATTTTATAAGTTTAATTCTATTTTGTTTATAATATGAGTAAATAATAATAATTCGTTTGAATCAATTAGTTTTGTTCCATGTACCATCATGTTCTCTACATTACGTTCACTCATTCACCCTGGGAACGGTGTAATCCTATCAGTTAGGGGCCTTAAGTCTGATTTACACATAAAATGGGTCCGACCAGAGAAAATTGCTTGCTGGGATCCTAAAAAATCTGGTGACTTGTCACCTTTGAAGCCACTGGACATGTCAAAACCTCCATTAGAATATCAAGATTCTGAGGAACTAAAAACGTAAATGATTAACATTACTTTATTTTATTTATATTGACAAAAGGTTATGAAAGTAGTTGATTTTTAATAACCAAATTTTATTTTAGAGCCAACGAATATGTGCGCAAAGTATTTTCTTGTGATTTTATGGGACGGCGGTATGCAACGCAACTGGCTCGCCAACAACTCATTGATAAAGTCAAAGCCAATAATTTGGATTTCACATCATGCGAAGTTCAAAGTATGATCATAATATAATATTGATAACTAAAAATTATATTTTATTTTTATTTTTACTTTCTTGATTAGAACAATATGGTATATTTATTTTAAAAAAAAGTTACTTATTAGGTAGGCACATATAATATTTAAAAATATTTTTTCAGTTTACATTAACAAAAAAAAATTAAGGTATCTGTATAATATGTAATTAAGTCAGCCAAGAACTTTTAGCTTTTTCATATTTGTCTTTGTAGAACTATGGGAGTGATCTATAAATATGTTACAGAACTCTCAAGCAATATTAAGTGATATAAAATAGTAGGTATAGGCGGTACTATTAACAGTACACTGTTTTTTTACTACTATAAATTGGATTATTTAGATAACTATCTAATTGTCTAACCAATATTTCAGATAATTATATAGCTTAAATATTATGTCAGTTTTATTCTCAATTTTTTTTTAATGGTATGGAAAATAAGTAAACATTTTTAAATTATAATTATTAATTAACAATAATAACCTAATGTTTTTTTTTTATATTCTTTAACTTGGTTAGTCATAAATATAAATTATAAGAATAAATAAGTTATAGGGTTCCCAGTATATTAATATTCAATAAATATTCATGTTTTTTATATTTAGTTGCCAGTATGACAGCAAACATTCGAAATCTTCAAGAACACTACAAATTATCTCCAAGAGATAAAAATTCTAGAGTAGCATTAAAAGAAATAATAGATAAACGTAAAAAAAGACTGAAACATTTACGAACTTGGGACTATAAGAAGTTTGAATGGTTATTAGAAAATTTGGATTTAATGTATCATCCTCACCCGTAAGTAAATTACAAAATAATTTTACAATATATTTATATTCATAATTTGTATTTCTATTCTAGACCCTATGAACGGGTAGAAAGAAAAAAATCCTTACGTCGTCTAACATCTAAATGGTGTGATGAAGTTAAATCAAAAAAACTGGCAGAATACCGTACTGAATTGGATAATGAAAAAGAAAAATTTTTGAAACAAAAATTGGAAACATTAGAATGGGCTAAAAAAGAAGAAGTTGAATGTGGAGTTGAACCAACAATAACTGATGCTGATATTGAAAATGCCCGTAAACAATTAGAAGAATGGAAAACTCTTAAATCAATTCAAGAATAACCATATTGTAAATGAGAATTGTTAAACATAAATTAAAACTCTTTAATGTTCAAAAAACAATTCTATAGTATTAAAATTATTAACTAGTTTTTTTATTTATGACTTAAAATTTAATTGCTTGGTATTGTACCAATTTTTGAAGCTACTTCCTGCCATGTATTTGAAGCAATTAAATTTGCTTTCTGTTGTCCTTCTTGTAGTATTTTACTCAAATATTCCGGTGAATCTATTAATTTTAATATCTCTTGACGAATAGGTGTAAATTTTTCAACTAACGCTTCTGCTACTATATGTTTATACCTTAAAAATAAAATATTATAATAAGTATCAATAGTTATACACTTGTACAACATAGGTAAAACTGTTAAGATTAAAATAATATTGTAACTCTATTTTAGTTTTATATTATTATTTGTTGTTAAAAAAAAAAAAACTAAAAAAAGAGTTACAATATTTAATAATTATTATTTTGTTAGGCAAAACTATTTTACCGTCCAGTGTCCAACAGCGAATTTTCTTCACAAATTTCTTCTGGCAATAGTCCACAAATAAGTGAATGCATAGTTAAAAGTGTTGAAACACCTGGTCTATTTTCAGGATCATATGTTATTTTAGATGTACAATCTGTAACAGCTTTTTTTACTTTTTCTACAATGACATCTGGTTCATCCGTAATTTCTATTCTTCCACGAGGATCTGGATGAGACTTAGACATTTTTTTCATAGGGTCCCGAAGATTTCTTATTCTCGAAGAGCAATTTTCTAAAGACAAAATTGAAAAGTTATACAAGTCCATATAGTATATTTAAGTTACATATATTTATATTTAAGTTATAAATATATATTGTATTTACGTTGAATAAGAACTTCAGGTACAGGAAATGTGTCACCGAAGCGTTTGTTAAATGTTCGAGCTAAACTATGTGCTAACTGCAAGTGTTGAATTTGATCTTCGCCGACTGGTACTTTAGTTGCTCTATGACAAATAAAATAGGCCAATGACGAAAATGTTAGATAGAAAGTATAATTGATTACTTATATAAAAGTATGTCTGCAGCTTGTAAAACTGGATATAAGTACAAACCAAGAGGAACATCTTTTAAAGTTGAAGACTTTTCTTTAAATTGAGGCAACTGGCCCAATCTAGGCATTGTTGTCAAGCATCCAAGAACCCAACTTAATTGTGTATGTTCAGGTACCTAAAGATTAAATAGAATTTACAATCAGGTAATAATATTAATGCTATATTATTATAAAAAAAAGTTATTTTTCTATGTAAAGAATACAATAAAAATAGATTATTACATTTTTCAAGTGGAACAATTCTAGTTTAGTAACCTATCTATTTTTTTTTTTTTTTTGGCAAAATGTGTGTCTTGGGGTGCTTAATAAGAATGTAAAAAAAAAAAGGTCGGACAGACTTAGTTTTGAAGTTTTGAAGTTATCATTGAAAATCTTCAAAAAGTAGATTTTTTTCAAAATGCGAATTTTTTTCAAAAAAATACTTAGAATTGATTTTTTTCGAAATTTTTTTTTATCAAAATGTGTGGTTTTTTACGCACAATACATTGGTGTGATCAGAACTTACCTCGCGTACTTACTTTTGAAGTTTTTGCACGTAAACAATGAAAAATAGCATTTTCAAAATTAATCCAAAATTTCTTTGAAAACTTGTTAACAATCAATATTTTTAATATTTTTTTTTACTACATACAGTTCCAGATGAAAAAGTTTTTAGTGAAGTCAGAAATAGTTTATCTCACTTAGTTTCAAAGTTAGAGACATTAAAGGTTTCCTAATTTATGACGTTTCGCAAAAATAGATTGCAATATTTTTGAACACTTAGGGTTATTCTTACAATGTCCGGTTAAAGTTAACTGACACTTAACTGGCCGAATTCTGGCGGTAAAAAAATCTGTTATCAGTCGGTTAGCGTTAACCGACACTTTACCGGACATTGTAAGAACGGCCCTAAAAGTATAATAAGCTATAAAGTATAATATATTATGATATGTTATCAAACAAACAATATTTTTTAATTTAATTAAAAATTTAAATTACCTGAGATTGCAGAAATAGGGTGCTTTTTTCAGGATCAATTCCACATGCAATTAGACTAGCCGCCATGAGAAGGACATTTTTTTCTAATTCCTTGGTATTCTAATAAAATAGAAAAACATCAACACAACAGTCATAGTTTATATTACATATATACAATATTAAACTAACATATGGCAAAGTAATGGAGTGCATGTCAACAATGCTGAATATGACTTCTCTGTTTTCATTTTGTAGTTGAACCCACTTGGATACAGCACCAAAGTAATTACCTAAATGCAGGGTTCCTGTAGGCTGAATCCCAGAGAATACTCTGTCTTTCCATTTAACCTAGAAAGTTGAATTTAAATATTTGTAATTAAAAAATTATTAAATGAATATTGAAACAAATTAAGTAAAATTAAAATGTTGCATGTTGATCACTTACATTTGAATGACAGAAACGTACAAGTGTTTGACAAGAAAGGGAAATCTTTTTTAAAATCATTTTTTAATATTTGTTTGAGGAATATGTGTAATTATGATGATATACTGCAACAGAGCTACTGAATACTATAATCAATACCATGCGTCCAACCAATTGTTTATTAAGTTAACATTGGGCAGATACTTTACGTATACGAATTTGGAAAATAACAAGGAGCCAAGATCCAGTAGTAACTATACCACCATGTATTTATGAGTAAAAATGACAACTAAGAGACTCAAGTTAAAAGTTATAACTATTTAGTATTTACTATAATAATCAAGACTGGAGACAATATAACTCTTGTCTCTTCAAAGCCATTAATTTATTATGAAGATTTAAGTCAATACTCCGATACTCTGATACTCGATAGTCGATACTCAAAATTCAAACAGGTACTCAAATACACAATCGCCAATCAGTCATCTGGTATAAAAGATAATAATTAATCAAAATATAAGCACAGAACAGTTTTTCTGTGATATAAGCATGGTTACGTCATAGAATATTCTATGGTTACGTCTTGTCGTCTTATTCTATGATGATCATACCATTTCATACCATAGACTTTGCAGTGCGTGCATAGGTGGTCCCACTTATGTTGGTGTGACTGTTTTTAAAATACCTGCTTGCGTCCAATTTTTATCAAACAACAATTTTTTTTTTTTAGATTTCAGGTTTCATTCTTCATTTTAACAATAATTGTTTTAGAAATTGGAGGGTTCACGCCGCCGCGCCGCCGTGTTTGTTTATAATATAATTTATTATTATTCCCATCAGTCGGTAACGTACTAAGACTAACGTGTGTCCACTGTCTATACTCCGTAATATTACGTGAAATATTTCGTTTTTCAAATACTCACTGTATTAAGTCTACTTTTCAGACATCGGAACTTGGTAAGGATTTTACCTGTTAATGAACATTGATTTATTACCAATTCCATCTTTACAATGTCGGTTGAAAAAGATATAATTAAAATACAAAACAAGCTCCAAAGCATGTCCGACGAAAATGCTGATCAAACCCAAGCTCTTGATTTACTGAAAGCTCTCAAAGACCTTCCGATCACACTGGACATACTTACTAAGACTCGTGTGGGAATGACTGTCAATTCATTCCGAAAAAGCTGCAAAGATGAAGAAGTAATTACATTTTCGAAAGCATTGATTAAAAATTGGAAAAAACTATTAAGTGGAGACAAGTCTGTACCTCAAGAGCCGAAGAAAGATAAAAAAGAGCGTAAAAAGTCCGAGGAAAGAGAACAAAAAATAGATGCTAAGAAAGATACGCCAAAACCAGTCGTATTTCCAACACCATCGACAACAGATGCAATTCGTCTTAAATGTCGCGATTTACTAATCACCGCATTGAAAACTGAAGATGAATTTGGTGGTTGTGCGTCAGTCGAAGAACTTGCTGATGAGCTAGAAGATGCTATTTACTCAGAGTTTAAAAACACTGATGCTCGGTACAAAAACAGAGTAAGAAGTAGATACTCAAATCTAAGAGATGCTAAAAACCCACAATTAAGAAGCAATTTCATTGCTGGCGCTATTACTCCTGCTCAATTAGCTAAAATGACTGCTGAAGAGATGGCCAGTAACGAAATGAAAACATTGAGAAATAAACTCATTAAAGAATCTATAGATGATGCTCAATTGGCAACTGTACAGGGAACTTCAACTGATTTATTGAAATGTGGTAAATGTAAGAAACGAAATTGTACGTACAACCAAATCCAAACAAGAAGTGCTGATGAACCAATGACAACCTTTGTTATGTGCAATGAATGTGGTAACAGATGGAAATTTTGTTAGATTAATAATACAGATGTTCAGTTTAGGTCTTGATGGAGCACCTGAATATATGTATAATAATTGTATTTTTTTTCTTCATTTTTTATTTTTAAAAAAAATTGAAGTTGATATGCCTACAAATTCATTATTCACTAATAGAACTTTTTTAGTATTTAAAGAAAACTCATTTGTGAGATCGGTTTTATGTACCTATGACCTATATTTAATATATAAATAAATTTATATTATTGAGTCTGACTAAAATTTTTATATTTTTGAAACTCATGAACGGAATAACCACACATAATTTTAAGTATAAATTGGTTGAGCCTATAAAAAGTCTTACACTTTGATTGTATAATTATTGTAAATACATAATTCTCAATAAATTACTATGAATAAAAACTTTTTAAAATGTAATGTACAACCGTAATTATTCATCAAATATACATGTTATTGTATAATATTATGAATCATAAAAATAATATAGTGTATACTATAATTTATTTATTTATTTATTTTTTATTTATCAGATAGGTTGTACTTTGCATACACTTTATAAAAAATTTGAATATCTATTAAGAAATAATTTTTTTTCCTAAAGCATTACAATTACTAAATAACAGCTTTAAATATAACTATTCATAGTAATTTCATGTTATTGCCAATACAAAATTCAACATTATTTTCGGATTAATAACAATTAAAGTAAAGAGATTATTTCAATAACTATTAATTCACTTTCATAACAAAATTATATTTTAAAGTTTACACATATTATATTGTATTCCAGAGCCAGAGGTTCTCAAACATTTTCATTTACTTATTATGGATCAGTCTTGTATCACAAATGAATATATGTATAAGAATTAAATATAACTACTCAAAATTGCAATAAGTTTATAAAAATTATAATGCATAAATATAATAATTGATGAACATTTATAAGTATATTTACTATTTAGTGCCTAATATAATATTAGTAACTCCAGGGCGGTTCCAGAGACATGGTTGTGGGAGGAGGAGCTAAATTGTAATTTTCATATTTTTTTTTAAAAATGTTTTTAACAGTACAATTTTAAAGAAATACAGATTGAAAAGGGGTCATGCTCCTAGAACCCCCTCCCCCTCTTGAAGCTGCCCCTGGTTCTGTTACAAACAAAAGTAAAATATTGATTTATTAATTTGTGTGGTACTCCTACCACATGGTCTTCTGTGTACCATAGTTTAAAAACAACTGATCTATACTAAATTAAAAAAATATTTTATTTTATATAATAATGTTGATAAATTGACATTTGTTAATAAGTAAAATATAGAACATCATACTAATTTGATAAAATATAACATTTAATGTACAATAAAGAATGATAACGTTTGTAGCTAATAGAATATTGTATAAGAATAGATTAATTTGACTGTAATAAAAGTTATCACAATTTAGCAGACACTTTAAGTTCTTCAACACCAATAGCACCTCTATGTCTCCATACTCTGTAACGAGTAAGATCTTTACGAGTCACAACACCAGTCACCTAAATTAAAGTGAATATAAAAAATCATCAGTTACATTATCTTACTAAGTAATTATCTGTTCATAAATACCTCATTTGAATCATTAACGACAACAATATGTCTAAGGCCCATTGCTCTGAAAAGTCGAAAAATCCTTGGCAATGATGCCATCTAAGAAAAAAAATGTTTTAGCTTATAATTATGCAATAAAAATAAACTTAACATTTTATTTAAAACTATATGTTCTTACATGTTGTACAACATATGGAGATGGGTTCATAAATCGTAACAGATCAACTGTATATTGCCGTTCATTATCCAAGACTTCGATATTCTAAACAAAAATTTAGTATTTTTAATTTTGTACCAAAAAGTGTTCACAAGAATGAATGGATAGCATCTATGTACTTTTATGTTATTGTATTCCAGCGGCCAAGTAACCGCCGGTAAAAATATAATTTCAGTTATCGAACTATTTACTACATATTTATATATCAACATATTATGTAGGTCAATTACAAATATAATTATTATATATTATTTTGAAGATACAAATAGAGGAGCACACTCAAAATATTTAACATTCATTGTGTTCAACTAAAGACACTAAAAAACACTCTGAAACATTTTAGTCCTATGTTAGATTCCTACAGTGTTAAAATATTAATGATAATATATATAATTTAAATATTTATGAAATTTGACTTACATCTATATTTGAATATCTCGGATAATCTTTTCGAAAAGTAGTCAAAGAAACATTATCCCAAGCAGAAGGAATCTCGTTAAATACTTTGTTTTGTAACAGTACAATGAGTTGAGATCGAAGTATCAATCCACGTAAGCGGCCATTAGATTTATTGTTACCTCCTTCCTAAAATATAAAATACATTTAAAGAAAACTGATTTTATTTTAATAATACATTTTTATTTTACCGTTTCAGTGCTAAAAACATCATCAACTACTGGAAATCCATTATATGTATACTTTTTTAAAGTGTCCACAATTTGTCCAACTGATTCTTTTGATTTAAAAACAGTGACTGGATGAGACATAACTTCGCTAGCATAAATATTTGATGATAGTGGTGGAGGATCCCAAGCCATCAAAGGTATTCCACTCAATTGTATGTGAACATCATAAATACTCTTAAAAATAATAAAAATATTATATGAAAATATCAGTATAACCATTAATACTTAATTCTCAGTGAATATAAATATTTGTAATTTAATAATAATATTAATACCTCGGGGGGCCATCAATGGACAACTTCCCCTTTGTTACGCCAATAAACCCCCATCCAATTTACTCATTGTATAACATGTAAATACAGATTGTAAACATAACATTTTGTTCAATAAAAAAAAAATACTTAGGTATCTAACCTCTGTAAAATAGTCACCAATCCATTTTGCTGTTAGAAGACAAATCATAAGTGGTAAACCGAATGTTATATCACCAGTTGCTTCAATTAATATAACCGTAAGACTAATGGTCATGCGAACAGCACCGCCAAGTTGTGATGCAGCACCAACCAATGCATATTTTCCAACGTCCTTAAAAAATTATGTGTTAAGTATAGAATTATATTAATAAATAAAAAAATTTAGAAATATTCTATACTTAAAAAAATATATAGACATCATACATAAATGACAAATAAATAATATACTTTTTTTTTATGTTACACAACACTACATAATATTTAATTAAAAAAAAAAATAAGTCTTACTATATTTGGAAATACACACTGAACCCCAAGTCCGATAAGTCGTCCCCAAGCTGCACCTGTAGCTAAACATGGAATAAAAAGGCCAGCACTAACACTTAAGCCATATGTCCAAGTTGTAAGTAGATAAAAAGAAATTGCAAAATACACTAATGTAGTTGCATCGAGTGACTCTAAAAAATTAATTAATAATTACAACTTTTAGCAACTGCCAATAATAAATAACAAACATTTTAACTCTACAAAATAATTAAACAATTATTTACCTGTTGGATCATGGAAAAAAGATCTAACTGATGCTTCAGGAACTTGAAGCCATAATGATGCCATAGAGTTATACTCGCCATCATTACAATTTAACTAAATACAGAAAATATGTTTTAAACTTACATAAATCAGTAAAAATATAATCGATTTGCGGTTTGAGTATGTCTGTCTTATAATTATAAAGTATAGCTAAAAATTGCTGTCTACTGGTGATATTCATGTGATATAATTACTATGTATCAACAAAAAAAAAAAAAAATATGGATAACTAATAGAAAAACATAAACTAAACTGCTTTTCAAAAGAGAATATACCATATACCAGTCGGCGACCAATTTATGTCCGGCGGCACGCATCACCACCAATGTCCCATTATTAGCGTGATCATGTGGTTCTCAACGCACCAATTGAATCATTTGACATGCGCGAAAGCGGTATATTCTCTTTTGAAAAGAAGTATTTATAATTCCGCTGTGAATAAAGTGAATTAATATAAAAATTGAAAATAAAATGATAATAACCTGAACAGGATTTTTTGTCGGATCAAGGCCCAATGGTTTGCAATCATTTTGCCATAACATTAACAAAACTCCCACGGTTGCTGTACAACAACAAACCAGAACTGCTTCTAAAACTTTCTTCCAGCGATTCACCAAATGTCTAGGAAATTAAATGAAATAAATATAGTTATGTATTTCCTAAATGTTTAATATTGATTACCTATATGGTATACTTAAAAAAAATTGTCTAGGTATTATTTTAGTTGTATATATTTATGTCTTAACTTGACGCGGTTGCAACAGATGGAAATACAAAATACACGCAATAAAGCATTTGGCCAACACTTGTTCCTATTAACCGCCTCTCTTTAGGACACAAACAACATGACTGTTAACTCTCTAACTTTACCCGATCACTGGAAAGGTAGGACAGAGGACTGAGCCGGTTGTACGTACAAACCAGGACTTGACAATAAGTCCATGATGATATCCACTAACCTTTCCAAGTGACAGAGAGTAACTTATATTAGTATTTTATTCTTATAAAGAATGTCTAATACACATTTTACATTCAATTTTGCATTGGTTGTCTGTGTTGTATCCTCATCTCTCACACAATATCAATTTCGACAAAAATAAAAACCAAAGACTAAAGTCATTGCAGGTCGCGTCAAATCCTTTATATGGTAAGTACACTTTAACATAAAAAATATAAGACATTATTGAAAATATTTTTAGTGGAATAATGTTATAAACTCTATTTATGGATCTTAAATATATTTTAGTTTTAGTAATTAAAAAGTTATTATTAATATTTGAAGTTTTTGTAATACATATTGTTAGTTAGTGGAATATATTAAGTACGATTAATATAAGATAAAAAATAAACAAATAAATAAAATAATACTTAAAAAAAAGGTGGGCAAGTGTGTCACTGTATAATGGATGGTATACAATTTGAATTCAATGATATAATATCATTGTATAAGAAAAATGATTCTGAGCGGAGACGGTATATCAGTCTAGGTATAAGACAAATTATATACTAAAAAAAATTGATCTATAATAGGTACCTATAATAAATTTCAAATTAATCATATCACAATATCCATTAGGTACTTATAATGCGTTATACATCAACAAACCGTGATACTTTCATAGATATATAATAGTATACTTTAAAAGTTTCAAGTACCCATGAATAATATTATACAAACACAACAAAATAACTAAAATACTTATTCTAGATTTTTTAATATGTAATTTAGTTCAAATTTGAAATTAAAATGACTATAAAAATAAACTGTGCTTATGTATTTATTAGATTTTTTGGTAACAGAATTTACTACTTACGTAGAATCTTGTTTTAAGATATAAAAGTTGAACATTTTATACATTTTTAACTATAAAATAATAATTATTCAATTTTAAATTTAAATTTGATCTTTAAATGCTTATAAAAAAAAATTATGCCAATGTATTTTTAATATTTATCAACTGCTATTGTAACAATAAATCAGGAACCTTGTATTACATTTTTACATTTTTTGGCGCAACAGATAAAACTTATAAGGAAGATAATCTTATAAGGAATCTTGTATTACATTTTAAAATCTTAGATTTAAAAAGAAAAATTTTTTACGAATTCTTAACTCAAAATAATTTGCTAATTTTCGTGATTTTTTCATATTTTGTCAATTTTTGAACTTTAAATGCTTATAAAAAAAAACTGTGACCAAGAATTTTTAATATTTTTCAAATGTCATTGTAGCAATATAATAGGAGCCTTGTATTTAATTTCATAAAATGTTCCTAAACAGTTCAAAACAAATCAAAATATTTTGAACATTTTATCATGTATAGAAAATGGAAAAATAAACAACCAGTGAAAATGTCATGTATCTACAGTAATTTGTATTAATGTTACACCGAAAACCAAAGTCCGTTTTGTGAAAAATCGATTTTGGTAAAAATACCCGTTTTTCCTTAATTATTCTTTTGTTTTTCACAGCGCTTTTGAAAATTACTGGGAATTTTAAATTTTAACCTTCTTAATGCACCGACAATATTCACTTTCCCATCGAACAAGATACTGAAGTTTAAAATCAAAGCATTACTTCGACCGCTCATCATGTACACAGACACAAAAATTAAAAAATTAAAAAAATTAAAAAAAACACACATCATTGTCAAATCAATACATTTATCATTCCACTCAGAATCTAAAATCAATTACTGGTAGGAGTGTCAGGATTAAAAGGATAGCCCAATATTTCAAAAATAAAAGCGATAGTGAGATAGTAATAATACCTTCTATTAAAATATTGTTTTTTTTTTTAATTTAAATACTATTTATTTGTTTACAATAAATTAAGAAATTATTATTGACTATGAAACAATAAATTACCTCATTCTGAATACGGTGATTTTATAATTAAGATGACAAAATAATGCTCCAGTTAGTCCACCAATAATTCCCATAAAAACAAATATTGGTAATTCAAACATTTCATAAGATAACGCAAAATTGCTAAACTTGCCAAAATTCAATAAGCCCCAATACGTTAATTCACCTATTTCAGATTAAATAAATGTTCAAGCATTTTCATGTTTTATTCTTAGATCATATATTATGGATGGAGACACATTTATTAAATTAATACGAAAAATATTTCCGATATTAGCGACGAGTCACCAAATTACGGAAGTCACCTATGGATAATTGTAAGAGGAGTTGCATCGCGCATGCGCACAATGATCACCTAATTCAGAGACTTGTCCCTAATATCAGCAACAAAATAATACGCTGTGGTGACATCCATAGCATATGATCCAAGGTTTTATTCTAAAGACAAAGTTAACTAGTATATTACCAGGATGGCCATGATATGCACTCAAAACTAAATTTAGTGTAAATGTTGAAATCATAGATGCAAAAAATATTCTCCATGTAAGTCCTTGGTTCCAAAAACTAGCACCTTCTTCTAAACTGAATAATACGCCACCTTAAAATAATTTACAAGTTGTTTAATACAAATAATAGTAATAATAATAGTAAATTTACCAACTGGTGAACCAAAAGCAGCAGCGACTCCGGCAGCAGCTCCTCCAGATACAAAATCTCTTTTCTCATGGTCCTCCCTGAAATAATTTAAAACTCCAAAATCCTTATTAAATGTGGTACTTTTCCCTTGAGAAATTCCAGCAGCTACAACTGCACCAGCATGAATCATCGGACCTTCCTAAAATAAAAATTGTCTTTAAACATTTTACAATATTAACCATAATTCATAACTAATACCTATAAGTAATTATTAAGAATTTTATTTTAAAAATTAACAATTTAACATTCTAGTGAATGTTTAATATAATGTTCATTAATTCTACAACCACCTTAAAACTAAAAAATGTGTACATCAAGTGTCGTGTGGATTACTGTAATGGATATGTAAAATTTGATTTCAATAATATAAAAATTATTGTAAACGAAAAACGATATTTTTTATATTTTATATTTTTATGATATTAATTCTATTAAAGTAATTTATTTTACTATTATTAGATATTAGCAATACATTGAATTAATTTATTCCGAAAAATCATATTTAAAAAATGTCATTGTATGTATAAAATATAATAATATGTTTTAAAAATGTCAAGTACCGAATAAATAATATTTTTAGATTACACCAAAATAACTAAAACTGTTATTCATTATTTAAATATCAAATTTCATCCAAATTTGAACTTAAAATATCTATTTTTTCTAAAACATTGTTTGGCCAATAGGAAATATCCTTCTTTATAAAACGTATAATAGCCAAAAGGTCCCTTTAGTCAATGGCGCCGAACACAGTATAAAGGTGTGATGGTGGTCACACCTTCTTTAAGGGGTGGGACGTGGGTGGTTAGGTGGTACCATACTACCGTTAGGTGTCACCTATGCAATACAAAAATTGTAATACTTAATAGTTGTATATAATAAAATTGTATAGCACTATAGCAAATAAAGCAATTAATAGTAGTAGAGCCACAAATTAAGATATCTTGTTTATACAGTATGTCAGTAATCTAATAATAATAGAATAATTGGGCAGTGGCGGATCTAGGGCTTAATTTTTTTTATGGGGGGGGGGAGGAGGCAACAGTACTAAAAGTTTCAAAATTGGCTAAACACAGTGTAAAACAAAGGAAAACTACAGCAGTTGGGGGGGGGGGACAATTTTACTTTTTAACTTCCCCACTGTAAGCCATAAGTTTACAAAAATAAACGGGCAACGGCCATGCAAGATGATCATGATTTGCGGTGACATGAAGGTGTATTCGCAATTTTATCTTTCTATTTTATCATAGTTAGAGTTAATTTACTATTGATAACAAACAACTATCAGCACCCAGCGATATTTGGAAAAAATGTTTATAAATAACCTAGTTGAAAATTGTAACTAAGAAAGGGCATTTTCGAAATTGAAGCTGATCAAAACGAGATTAAGAAGTACAATGGGGAAAGAGCGGCTGGAATCTCTAATGTTAATATCTTGTGAAAAGAATATTACTTTATGTCCAGATGAAATTATTAACACTTTTTCAAATAATAGTAATATCCTAAAAAAATTATTCTAATAGTATACATACATATATTTGAAAAAAAGTTTATATCTACATATTATATTATAAGTTATAACAGTTTTTTTTTTTATACACATTTATATGATACATTTTAACAAAATATTCTTTTATTGTACACCTATTACTACTAAAAAAATTGAATAATATTTATAGTGCTTAATTTATTTGTTAAAGTTGAGTTGAATCTACTATTCTAATCCTGTACCTAAATATTTGTGTTTCCAATTGCTGCATAGTGCATTTGATTCAAGAAAAAATCTTTGTTTCTTAGAAGTTACGTAACAAAATAATTTGATTCAGTAATAATATTAACTGTCTCTTTTGCAAAAGTTAAATTATAAAATTTTTTTAAATTTTAAATTAATAAATAAATGTAACTATTAATTTATATAGGTAAAATATAACATAACTGCAATTTAAAATTAATTTAAATTCAACAATTATGAGCAATTTGAGTTTCAAAGTTGAGAAATTGCAATTTTTAACCTGTGAGGCCTATACTACAGCTTTGATTGACATGCTCTGAATTTTTGGGGGCTATAGCGATTTTTTTTTTTGTGGAGCGGGGGGCACACCTAAATGTACCTGAGTAAGTGTCATAATGAAATTTTGTCACACCTTAATTTTGGCGATCCGGCGCCACTGCCTTAAGTCTTTACCTTACACTAAACTATAGAGTTGTAAATGTGGAAGTATAGAATCTAAATAAGTTAGATTAAAATCTATAGTAGTAAATTAAAATTATATTTATTAATAATTTACCTTTCCTCCACACATGCCACCTACAACAGTGGTAATTACACCAATAACCTTTATAAATAAAGTTTTAATTCTAACTAATCTTGGTATTTTAATTCCATTGAGGTAACATTTCACTTGAGGAATTCCAGATCCCAATGCAACTGGCTAGAAAAATTGTATTAAATTAACGTAAATCGTAAATAATAAAAATAATAAATATAATAGTATTTAATTTAAATATACCTACTTCAACATACGCAACTAATGTAGATCCAATTAAAACTGGCACAATATTGTAAGCCAATAATAATAAATACGGTTTCCATAAACAATCTGATTGATTACATTTATCAATATCTAATAATAAGTATATAATTAAGGATTATATAATCCTTAAAGAATTTATCATAATATGACACAGTGGCGTATCCAGAATTTTTTTTTTTTTTGGTGGTGAGAGGGGGGTAGGGGGTTTAAATTAATTGTTGATGAATTTTACCTGAAAATAATTTATTAATGAAAATGTTTTCATTATTTTATAATTTTAGGGAGGGATTTATCCCCCTATATACGCTTCTGAATTATGACATATTAAATTATAAAACAAATAAGAATTAAATCATAAAAGGATACATTTTTTAACATGATTGAATTTCAAATCTGCAATAGTTTCTATTGACAAATCAATAATAATACCAACGGCAGCAGTGATTACACCAATCCAAAAGAAAATAATCCATCTTACAACATTTTTCTTGACTACAAAAGGGTAACCTTTTTTTCGCTCTTCATCTCGATAAACATAGTTTTCAACAACTTCATAATCTAAGCTCTAAAAGAAAAAAAATTCATTATTACCAATAAAATTATTTTAAGTAAGTAACATTATTCAAACAAATATTGAAAAAATAAGGAAATCAATTTATAGTACTTGGGGATAGTATCACCTAAATTGAATATACAAATTGTATTTTTAAGTATTTTATTATTGGTTCCTATATTAAACATTGTATAATTTATAATAAAACACAATTATACGATTGCATGATTTAATTAAATATGAATAATTGATAATAATTTTATAAATTATAAAACAATATTACCTAAATTGAATATTTTTACATTAAAATATTAGAAATAAAGTTAATTGTTAGTTAGGTTAAAAATGTTGAAAATTTCAAAAGTTTAACCATTGTCAAAGGAATTTTTTTCCGCAATTCATAACTATCAGCCATCGCATTAATATTTAATATATTGAAGTTTAAATGCTATTCGTATTGACTATCTTATAAATCATAATAATATGATCTCTATTTACAATTAGTTATATAAAATCATTTACCTAATAACTAAAGTTTTCTTAAGTAACTACCTATGTGTAAAATATTTTTAATTGTTTATTAAATATAAAAACATTTATACATATTTTACATTGTGTTATAATATATAAATAATCACTCACCTCATACTTTGCTGATAAAATATTTAATGATCCAATTGGTACCGAGTCTTCTTTCTCAGAAAATGAATCAAACTTTTTGGTATGAGACATTGTTCCGTATTTGGTCTATTTCAATAATTAAAACAACTAAATTATGACATAGAAACAATAAAAACTGAAAAATTGTTTACATGAAAGACGTCTACTATCCTTTATTATTATCATTAACTGTAACAAAATTCTGAACAATGGTCAATGATATTAAAAAAATTAAATAACAACAACTTGTTCAATGATATCAATATTTACAGTCTTAAGCATGCGATTTGTTTGCTGTACAACAGTGTTAAGAATAGTGTATTACAGATAACTGATGTTTTCTGACTCATGACTCAGACTGTTGAATCACAATAAGATATGAAAAATATGTGCCAATTTTAAATTGGAAATAATTATTACACGAGTGTATCACATAAGTGTGTTCCAATGTAAAATGTATTACATAACATAATAAATAAATAAGCAGTACTAATTTTCTTTGTTATAGATCTATGATAATTGGTAACATGAGTATATTCGATATTAATCAATTTTTAAATGAAATTAATTGATTATATCAAAATAGATAGTATTATTTCTTGTGAAAATACAATAGCTAATAATAACAATATAACAGAATAAAAATATACTTACAGTGAAACGTTTTTGATTTCTGCTCATTTAACTGCTTTAAACAGACAATAACTATAGAACAGTATTTCTATACAATCTACTCAACATAGTACTTATGTAATAGAATTATAACTCACTATTTAATTTAAATATCCAAAATAAGTTGCATTATTTTTCAATTAATTTCTATACTTCAGACAGCAAGGGTAAATGTGTATAAAATATTAAACATTTATTACACGGGACAATTTATCGTAAACTTGCACATTATTGATACATAATAATACCATTGAGTATTGGATGTTGGAATATATTACAAGGCTCTCTACTACTACTTATTTAAATTTTAAAGTCTAAAGTTCTTAACTCAATGATAAATGATAATACCACAGATTATGTGAAAATATCACAATTAGACATAATAGTACTATCTTAAATCGTGGACATAACACAGAATAATCTGTGGACAAAATTTTTCATCTATGATAAATGATAATACTATCATGTTATCACAGATTATGTAATCTAATTTATTATTTATAGTTGTTTGGCCATGATCTGTGATTTATTCAAGATTCAACCCAGGGCACAAAATAAATTCTGTGATTCAACCTACTAAGGTACTTACTACTTACTGTCTTACTTCTTAGGAGTTGGTTAAGAATTAGTTTGAGTAGAGAAAAATCTGAGAATAGAAGGTACTATAAGTATTAAGTAGTAAGCACGATTATAGATATTAAAGTATATCTTTAATTGTTGTATTGTCACAGACTATAAGAAAAGACTATTTTCATATAGTCTGTGGTATTGTTCTATGGTGGTAGTAAGTAGTAACTAGCTACTAAGTGGAAATCGGTCAAAATATCCTAACCAAAATATCCGAGGACAAAACCTCCAAATGTATCCGTTTTTACGAAATTTAATAGATAACCCCACTACAGTATAGAATTCAGTGGATAACCCTTTACTTTCTAATAAAATTAGCTTGAATATCAAATTGTTTAATTAACTCGTTTGTAAATTGTAGCAATAATATCACAAAATATACTGCACAATTAATATTAGTCAAATACAAATACCAGTGGTCGCTGTAGCACACTACTTTATTTGTAGCGATTGACGTAGCGTCACTACATTACGCCTTAAGCCCCGTCCAGACCAAAGAAAAATTTGTCGGAGCCACGTGTTTCCAACATTGTCATCGACAATGTTTCTGATTTCCCGTCACATAAGCGGTAACATAAATGTTTGTCGACAACAATGTCAGAAACATATGTTTCCTACAAATGTTTCTTGGTCTGGACCGGGCTTTAGATATCGAAATATTATAACGTGCCAAACATTTCCTGTTAGCGTAGCGAAAATTATCATTATTTTGTCACTACCTAAAATCTAATTAGTGATTATTAAAATATCAATTATAATTATATTTGTTTATTTATATTATACCTAATAATGATGAATGTATTAGTCAAGTTTTTGTCCTGAGTCCTATCCGGTGACCAAATGTCAAATCAGTATTCAGTACAAACTATACAAACAGGGACGGATTGGGCCATGGAGAAATCGGGAAATTCCCGATGGGCCGCAAACTAAATAGTAAAATAGTAAAAAGTAGGTAGACGTAAATATAATCTAATAATTACCATTGATTATGGATTATTCATTCAATGATATTACATTATTACGTAATAACAGTCTATAATATTATAACGTAAAACGTTGTAAATTGTATAATGATACAAGCATACGTCTACTACAGGAACTAAATAATAATAATAATTATCAATAAGTAATAACAATAACTGTAATTAAAAAATCTTCCGTGGACAGTAAAATCTATAAATAATTGGTTATTCGGGTTGTCGTCGAACAGATGGGCCGGCGGGTTGCGGGTAATGACGACGAATTTTGACGATACAAGTCGGATGCGGGTCGTTAATATATGAATACCTAATAAGAATATTTTTATTTGAAATTTGTATTATTTATATTTAAATATCAATCTTCATTCAAAACCTCGATATCAGCACTCGGCAGTCAGCAGTTCGGCACAATTTGGTTAATTTTACAATTCAATTACTAAGAACATAACTAGGAATAATTCATAAAAAATTTTATATTACAATAGTAATAGTTCAGAATTATAAAATAAAATGAAAATGGATGGATCACGCTGTAGTAAAAAACGAAAAGGAGGAGATGAAAAAGTTCGAGACAAAAATAAAAAAAGACTACTTTTAAAAGCAAAGGCTTCTTTTTCAAGTCTTAGAATAGCGAAGTGAATTTTAGCTGAACTTTGTCATTATAATAATAATATATTAATAATTAAAAATATTAAACTGTTACTGTACAAAGTACAATAATCTACAATTTATTTTATTGATAGAGAATGAGAGAAACAACATATTTACTATTTTAGTGTGATATTCAACTGATACTTTTAAAAATTACAGATAATATTTATCTATAAGTATAAACTATGTATTATAAGTATAACTATAAATTAATATTTTTTAGATTCTGAGCGGAGCGAGGAAGCTATTGTTTTTACAGTGGTGTTTTTTTTTTTTTTATTCTTTTTTTATCCTGTATACAAAATTTCTTTCAGAAGGAATGTTTCGATTTCAACATATAGTACCTTATCTTTTAGCAAATTGGATCAAGATGGTACTTTAGAGAGGTAATTTTTCAATTTTCTTAATAGTTATTTAATACCACGGGAAAATTACGAAAAAACGCTAAAAATGGGATTTTAATTTCTAACGCTTTGTGTATCACCATAGAAACGAATAAAAATTATAATATTTTAATATTAATTCAACTTACGTGATAAAATAGAATCAGTTTTACTGCCCCAAACCGTGATGACGGACACAAAAATTAAAAACACACACATCATTGTAAAATCATTTCATTCATCGCTCCGCTAGTCCGCTCAGAATCTAAAATATAGCGAAAAAGTAGCGTGCTAAATTTAGACAATAGGCAATAGCGTTAGAAATAGCGCGCTACGTTTAAACAAAAAGTAGCGATAGCGATAGCAAGCTACTTTTTTTTGGGAGTAGGTAGGACTGTAGGAGCTGTAGCGTTAGCGCGCTACAAAAAACTAGTAGCGTCAAACACTGTCATATACTCAAATCACAAAAAATAAAATATATATATTATGTAATTAAAATGTAAAATAATTTTCAAGCATTTTGACCCAAAGAATAAAATTCTATAAATAAAAATATGTATAATAAAATAGAAAAGGATCTAAAAACTAATCCGGTTTCTATATAGTAATATTATTAATATATTATATTAATAATAATATAATATACAATTATTATATTTGTATTTCAACCTGGAAATTTCACGAGACGCCATGCCATAATATTACGTACCTCTATCTTATATTCTTATCGTTTACATTATCAACAACTGCAGTTGCGGATCTAGGACTTAATTTTTTTTTTTTTTTTGGCGGGAGGAAGTACAAAAAGTACAAAAATTTGCTACAAATTTGCCTGAACACAGTGTAAAATATAGGGGTGGAAAATGCCACCTTTGCCCCCCTTCCTGGATCCGCCACTGTCGACATGATTTTATCGGATTATTATTTATTAGATTGTATCTATACGGCCATAAGAATTATACGCTGTGGCTGTACCTACCTATACTACATTACCATAGAACATGTTCTATGACATCACTAGGTACCTATATTTAATTTCTGGTTTTCAAACTCCGACAAATTACAGTTATCGTTACCTACCTATAAATCTATAATACGTCATTATTGTCTTCATCGTCGTCAATGTCGTTCGGTTTTCGTTGTTAACGTAGTGCAGTGTAGTTTATAAATGTATTAAAAATTAATAAATGGAAGTAAATAAATCAAGCAAAGGCTAAAGATGGTTTAAAAGAATTATTTAGAGGGCACATGTATACCACGGACTAAGCTAGATATCACATCCTCCAACCTTGTCGTGACCAGTCCTGTATATCTTAATCCGTGATGTATACTATAAAATATAAAGGTATCAATGGATTCACTAAATGTAGTACCTATAAACAGTGACGTCGATTCTATAGTCCATGTGTTGGTTCAGCAATACATACAAATTTGGTAGGTGGGTGGGTACCTGTGTGGGTGGTTGGATGTTGGGTGATTATTTATTATACCACCTATGACTAATTTGTGTAACATAATTAAAAACAAAACAATACTAAATACAAGTTTTGAAATAAATCATTTTCAGAAGAAAACGTATTCTGTAAAATGACGACACGTCAACACTACGACTAAAATGTACTGAAGAAAATAAAATTAAACGATTAACGACCAATTAATGAGCGATACTCGATTCTGAGAAAATCGAACGATTAATTAATTCTAGTGTATGTGTGGTGTAAGTGTGGTGTAAGTGTGTAAGTGTGGTGTGTAACGACAGCGTATAATTCTGCAATCATGGAAGATACGAAAACTTAACTTTTAATTAAACATTTAACTTTTAATTTTATTCTAGGTATTATTTATTACAATAATACAATAAGCAAAAAACCCATAGTAAATACTAAATTTTGTGGAGTTATACCTATATACGCTATTTACATTTAAAAATATTAATTTTTGATAAAAAATAATTCATTCTTCAAATTAATAAAAATAATTGCCACATTTCTGGTTTAATTGCGTATGTTGGTTGATAGAACACTTAAATAGCTTTAAGATAAAAAAAAAAATACGTCAAAATGTTGAATAGTTTTGAAGGTACATAAAACAATGTGTGATAGGTTTGGTTTTGATAAGAAAAAAGTTAACTGCCCATAAATATAAAAATAAAAAAGTTAGACCCAATCTTTAAAGGGTATCTCTTCATCATTTTGGGTATACTTTCATATGACGTCAGCCGGTCACTTCCCTCCGGAACACATTGTATAATAAATTATGATCATCAGTGTTAACTGGTAAAATGGTATAATTTTATAATATTCTCATTTATCTTATATCTATTTAATAACAATAATAAGATTTTCATTTAATTTATTTGACAGCACTTAGGTATTAATTAAATTAACAAATAAATCAATTAATCACTACACAAAATCTTGGGAATGAAGTCTGATAAAAATAAATAGTAAGTTATAAACATGCAAGACAACAAAAACATTTGAAGTATAAAATATGCCAATTCAAATTCTATATTTTAATAATTGTATTGCTATATTATTAAATTGTCTTTCTACAATATTACAGTTTAGCTTAAAATTTAAATACACAATATTTAAACGATTTTTGTCAAATTTAATTTCATAGCGCAGTGATATCACAAAAATAATATTTTATTAAAGAAAAATTAATTTTTTCAAAAGAATTATTAACTTTGAAGGCAAGTTGATCTAGAGATAAAATACTGTATAATATCCTAGGTTATAACATCCACATATAAAAATGTTATTTCTTTATATTATATTTTTAATGATCTGAGTTAAATCAAAGTGACAAAATAAATATATAGGTACAATAGGTTACCTTATATAAATTAATCTAAAAATACCATTTATAACATAATAAGTAAATATTTTAAGGTAAGATTTTAAAAAGAAATAAAATTATTGACAATTACTATAGAGAAACTATTTGCCTAATCCATTTTGCTTGAAAACTGTAGTTCGGTTACACAGATTTTACCCATGTGTCTAATTACTTTATATCGAGCTAGATCTTTGCGTGTGACAATACCAGCAACCTATAATTTGAATGATGATACACTATCCAGCTATTGATTATATAATAACAAATAACAATAATTAATAGGTAAAGAGGACATAATTACTTCATTTGAATCATTCACAACAACTATATGCCGAAGTCCCATAGCTCTGAATAATTTAAAAACACGTGGCAATGACATGGTCTATATATAAAAAATGTATAAAAATTACATTTAAGTGTTATTTATTTGATAAAAAATATTTAAGTATAAAGTATAAAAGCTTAATATAAGTTAGGACTTGGGATAATATCAAAATAAAAGTTTTTTATAATTCAAAACTATGAAATTCTTAGTAGGAACTGAAAATTCAAATATATATTATATTTATAAATCTGAGTAGAATTTAGTACCTACCTATAGAAATATTGTAAATAATTTAATGGATTTGTTTGAATTTGAATAGACAACAGATTATAAATAAATGGTATATGTATAATATATATGCATACGTGTATCCATAAGGCATAAAGTGTACATCTAGTATATAAAAATCTCGTGTCATGGTGTAGTAGTCGCATGCCTCCAAAACAGCTCGACCGATTGTAATGAAATTGTTTTATATTTGGTAGGTATGAGAATAGGTCTATGAGTATTTTTTACCCTCTTAATAGTTAATCCCACCCGGGAGGGTGTTCGTTCGAACGGGGATTTTGAGATTTACTGTGGACATTTTTATTGTGAATGATTGCTATTGGTTATGGGAGAAATAATTAGTAGAAATAATCATTTATTATTGGGTTGAATTTGGTTAATCAGGTAGATCAGGTGCAAGCATGCATCAAATCAAATTTTCGCACAATTGCCTACTTGATAGATATGATGTCACACATTGTACGGGATCTGACGTATTGCCTACTAGGGAGGCTAAGTTGCACCCAAAAGGAGTTGAACAATCACAATTTTTTTTACGGGCAACTACAAGTGCACAGGATCAGCTAGTAATATAATTTTAATATAGCCAATAAACTACTAAGTATATAAAAAAAAATATTATGGAAAAGTTTTATACTCACATGTTGGACGATATATGGTGATGGATTCATGAATCGCGATAAATCAATTGTTAATTTAAGGTCATTCTGCAGTAGTTCAATATCCTATAATAACAAAATAAAATGTATATAATAAAGAAATGTGCATAGAAGTACACAAAAAAGAAAACAACAGCAGGTAACTTGTAATAATATATACTATTGTGATAACATAACTTAACTCATAACTTTGTATTATTTGAAATTTGTTATTATACTATTATTACTTATATCAGCGGTTCTAACCTTATGTAGACCACCAAGAGGACAAAACATCTCATGTTGTCATAACCAAAATTATAATAAATTATTATTTTATATCACAAATTAGTAATTACATAACAGACATAACAAAACATACACATTTATAATTATTTTGGCATAATTCTGTTTTAGCAACTTTTCAATTTTTCAATTTTTTTTTTTCAAAATGTGTTTTTTAGGGTGCTTTGTAAGAATATACACAAAATGCCCGGACAAACTTCGTTTTGAAGATATTGATGAAAAACTTCAAAAACTTCATTTTTTTGTTACGTGAAAAAAAATACTTAGAATTTAATTTTTGAATTTTTTTTTTTAAAAGACGTGTTTTCACCGCTGATTTCTAAACTGTTCGAATTTTTTTGTGGAAACCATTATTTTGGAAGTTATAGCCAATCAAAGTTTGCGATTTTACGTTTATGCGCACGAGTGCAACGCTACGTTTATCATGTCTTTCACGATTTGTTTTTGAAACTTACGTTTTACGTGTGTATATTTGTGTAGAATCTACATATTATATATAAAAAAAATAAATAATAATCCAACAATATTGTAATAATAACGCACATGCACACATGTCACTTATTGATGTATGTTATGTTGTAAGGCTGCCGCGGACCGCCAGGGGCCGGGACAAGTTAAGAACTGCTGACTTATATCATAAATAGATATATAGACAAATAGCTGGTAGGTAGTTACCGTATATCTAGAGTACCTGAGTACTTAGTAGGTAGTTTAGGCACCCCAGACAAGATGGTTAATTTGTATTACCTTCTACAAATAAAATAATTAAATTAATATGAAAATAGTTAACTCTATACCTACATCACAATTCACAACTAAAGAGTATGACATTCCTGGTCATACCAAAAATATTACCTGGTACAATATATCTGGATTGTTTTAAAATACAATAGTATCTATAATCTATATGGAAAATAGCTATTGGCTATATAATAATATAGAAATTGAAAGAAAATAATTTAACAACTACGATGCTTTGAATAAAAATGAATACTCATAAAGTCATAAATCATAATATAAATATATAATTATTATATATTCGCAGTTACTTGCAATTTTATTTTTTGAACACAATAACATTCAAAGTAATTCAAAACTTACGTCAATACTTGAGTACCTAGGGTAGTCTTCTCTAAAAGTTTCCATTGTAACAGAGTCCCAATAATTAGTCAGGGGTCCATCAAATACTTTGTTTTCCAAAAGTACAATTAGTTGTGATCGTAATATTAAACCACGTAGATAACATTTAGTTTTGCCTTCATCCTAAGTAAATATAATAATGTATTTTGAATTACAATATTTAAAAAAATAACAAAAATTAATAAAATAACCAATTGTTAACTCACTAATTCATAATTCTGTACGTATTCAATTACAGGAAAACCATTATGTGAATATGTTTTTAATATTTTTACAATGTTTCCGACAGTTTCTTTAGTTTTAAATGTAATAACTGGATGTGTCATTAAATTGTTGGCATAAATGTTAGAAGATAATGGAGGTGGATCCCAAGCTAATAATGGCATACCGCTTAACTCAATCTGTGTGTCATATATGCTCTACATAAAATAAACTATTATATTAAAAAAAAATCCATCTAGATTATAATAATATATAGTTATATTAATTTCAATTTTATTTAATTATTATGTGTGTGAAGTAAGAACCTCCCGCTCCCATTTTGTCCTAACAACACAAAATTACGAGTGTATTAGTTTATGTGTTTAAAATAATTAAGTTAAATTATAATATTATCTACTTTTAAAATTAAACTTCCTAATTCCTACTTACTAACCCAACACCCAGGGGCGGACCCAGAGGGGGGGGGCACCAAGAGTTTTTCCCAGTTAAATGTGGCCCCTTGAAATAGCAAACTACATAAACATTTTTTATTTGAAAAAATTAAGTACAGTGGCGGATTCAGGGGAGGGGCATGTGTCCCCCTGTCAATTTTCTATCGACAATTTTTTTATGCAACTACGAGTATAAAATGAAAAATTCAGTTAATAAGAATAATACAGAATACTACCAACTATTAATTATTATTTATTATAATCATTATTGTTTAAAAATGATAATATGTATGTATTATTAATTAAAATTCAAATTATACAATTTATATGTGCCCCCTCTATCAAAATATCGAAGATCTGTCCTTGATTATGTACAATGATCAATAATACAATAATATTAAATAATAATCATTTATAACATTTACACGGATTCAAGATGTTTCTATACAATTACAAATATAATTCTATAAATGTATAAGTATATTATATAAGATTTTACGAAGTCGACATAGATGAAATTGATATAGAAATGGAATACCGTTCATTATGTTTATAGCTTACCAAGAAGTATATGAAACTATGTGTAAAACTAATGTAAAACTATTGAAACTGGAGTAAGTGGACCTTTAAAATTAAATGAAGTATTGAAGTTCATGATATCATGAGACATGGTTTCTTTATATCCAAATTTATATACTTTGTATAAAATATTTTATACACTTCCAGTCAGCAGTGCAACTGCAGAAAGTAATTTTAGCTGTCTAAAACTTCTCAAAACATGCCTTCTCTCAACTATAACTGAAGACCGGCTATCAAATTTGGCCATATTGAGCATAGAAAGCAACATAGCTCAAACCATTGATTTTGATAACGTAATAAGTACATTAGAACTAATGAAAAAGCGGAGAAAATTATTGTCATGTTCTAGTTCTTTAATATTATTTTCATGTGGGTATTATAAAATATAAATTTTATAAATGTATTATTTTTGACTTTTGTATTGTATTAGAATTTAAAGCCACTTTATATATCTCTTGTGAAAATGAAACAGTCATTAAAAACTAAAATAAAATAAATATACTGCAAACATACGTAGGTATAAAAATAAAATAATAAATATGTGTCCCTTCTTAAAATGATTTAAATATTTCAGGTACATTTTTTAATTGAATATAAGTTTTAATGCAACAAATACAAATAACAATTAATTAAATATAGCTTTCCTACTAAAGCTTAAAAATTTGTTATTGTCATTAACTCATAGTTATATTGAATGTTGATATCAAAATGTGATGTAAATAACTATAATAAGGTAAATCGCGAGCGCATAGGGCGACTTTGTAATAGGTACCTAGTTGGTTGAGATTTCTACATAGTAGCCTCTCGTTACTGCCAACAACCAGCTAAAAATTATATCTTACTACAACTTACAAGTAGATAACATTTAATTTATTACCTATGAGGATATTATAAATACATAATATATTACATTACTACATTATTAAATAGTATGTAGGTAGTAAATTAAGGTAGGTAATTTATAAAAAAAAATTTTATTATATTTTCTATTTTTAAAATGTTTAATACAAATAATTACCTATAAATTAAATTATTTATTTCTTATTTCCTATTTTAATTTATAAATCTATTTAAATATTACCTAACTTAATATAGTAAAATTACTATGAAATTAGTAATCATGGAAAGGATTGTGATTGCAACGCACTATTTTACTAATGAAAAAGTAATGTAACGTGATAAAAATAATTTTAGGTGACGCAAATTGTAATTTAAATAAAAATATTTGAAGTAACGAGTAACGTAATTTCATTACTTTTACAAGTAATTTACCCAACACTGCTATCAACAGTAGGTAGGTTAGGTTAAGTTAGGTTTTATTAATTCACATACTTCCGAAAAAAAATCTCCAACCCACTTAGCTGTCATTAAACAAATCATAAGTGGTAAGCCAAATGTTATACTTCCAGTAGCTTCTACTAGTATAATTGTCAAACTAATTGTCATTCTTGTGATTCCACCTAATTGTGATGCAGCACCAATCAATGAATAAATACCTATATTCTGAAATTAAAGAAAAAGTTTTACATAGAATATATAGTACTATAATAAGTATAAGTTATAACATATTAATATCATACTGTATTTGGAAAAAAATGAAATACCGCTCGTCCAACAAGACGTCCCCATGCTGCTCCAGTACACAGTCCAGGTATTAATACACCGCCACTAAAATGTACTCCATATGTCCATAATGTTATGAAATAAGCACATATACAAAAATAAACTACTGTAGTTGTATTAAAAACATCTAGAAAAAAACATAAAAACCATAATTAATGCCGAGAATTATATATAGTACCAAACAATATAATATATAAATAATAATACCAGGAGTATCATGAAATAGTGATCGCACTGTTCCCTCTAAGAGCTGAAACCATAAAGAAGCCATAGCGTTGAATTCACCATCATTGCATCCAAACTGATATGATATAAAAAAAGAATAGAACATAATAGGTAAATTTAGCCATTACATGTAATTATTCTAATCATATAAACATTAATATTATGATTTTTATAGAATATATATAACTTTCATGTATTTTATTATCATATTTATTTTTACCTGAATAGGGTGATCTGTTGGATCAAGTCCTAATTTTTTGCAATCACTAGTAAACAGAATGAGTAAAAAACTTATAGTCACTGTAGTTGCGCACACAATTAAAACTTCCAAAATTTTTTTCCAGTCCTTATTAACGTATCTGTAAAAAATCAAAACTAATCATTTTCACTTTTTCACTTTTTTCATTTGCATTTTTAAATAAAAGGAGATTAAGTAAACTAAATCACTTAGTATATTGTTATGTGTTTTATAATCTATAGACTGTAGATATAAAACCATTGTTGTCTGGGTCAATAAATTGTATCTGCAATTTGCTTTAATTTTAATCCTCTATTCACAATTGTAATCGAAAAGAAAAGATTTACCTTTTTCTGAATATAAATAATTTGAGATTTAAATGGCAAAACAGTGCTCCTGTCAAGCCACCAACTATACCCATCAGTACAAAAACTGGTATGTCGAGTATATGATATGATAGATCATCAAATTCTCCAAAATTTAACAAACCTTTATATGTAAGGTCACCTACAATAAAAAAATGATATTTATTTTACAAACCACACAGGTTTTCTAAATATTATTATAGAAGGAGAACAATATTGATACTTGACCTGGATGTCCATGATAAGCACTTAAAACAGAGTGTAATGTGAACATTGAAACCATTGATCCAAAAAAAGTTCGCCATGTAAGTGCTTGATTCCAGAAACTAGCACCCTCTTCTAAACTGAATAGCAGGCCACCTATAGTCAAATGTGTATGTAAAGTTATGACAAAATTAATTAATATTGCAACACAAGAATATTTTGCAAAATTACATACCAACTGGAGCACCAAAAGCGGCAGCTATTCCTGCTGCAGCACCTCCAGATACAAAATCTCTTTTTTCATGATCTTCTCTGAAAAAATTCAATGCACCCAAATCTTTATTGAATGTTATACTTTTTCCTTGTGAAACTCCAGCGGCCACTATAGATCCTGCGTGAATCATAGGACCTTCCTAAAAGAAATGAATTCATACTTATAAAAGAACATAATATTATCTATAAATATATTTACATATTAGATAACTATACGCCTATAATTCACATTAAATACCTAATGATATAGGCAGAATAAAGAGGGTCTAGGCTAAGGTCTAAGGAATTTTGTTTAGCCCTTCATCCCGTAATTTTTTTTTAGTAACATTTGTAAAATATATGCTGTGCAGGTACTAAAAAGACATAAATATTAAAATATATATGGTTATATAATAAGATCTCACTTATATAAATTCATCATGTTACTCCTATGCCTAATTAAAATAATAATATTTGTTACATATTTATAACGTCTATAATATACGCTCATTTTAATTGATGAAATATAATATTAAAATAATATGAATTATATGAAATGAATTAAACTTACTTTACCACCCCACATACCACCAAGTGCCACACACGTAACACCAATCACTTTGACAACCAATGTTTTCAGTCTAATCAATCTTGGTACTTTAATTCCATTTAAAAAACATTTCACAGCCGGGATACCGGAACCTTTAGCCATAGGCTAATACATCATTACAAAATATATTAAACATTATAATTATTATTACAGTGCAATAGGTATCTACTTAGTGCATTATATTAAGTAGTATAGTGTGATAATGTGATTTAAACAATATACTCACCTCAATATAAACTATAAGACATGACCCAACTAATGAAGGAATTAAGTTCAATAAAAGGGCCACCAAATATGGTTTATACACACAATCCGCTTCTGTACAACCATCAAAATCTAAGTAGTTTATATTAAAGAAATGTTGACCTTTATTTTTTATTGTGAATTTGTAAATAGGTACATAATAGTATAGGTACATAATTTAAAATTGTATTGATAATATTGTTAAAAAACCACCAATTTAGTTGATAATTACAAAATTTACTAATTAGTAACAAGTTATATTTCTCCAAGAATATTGTGAGGTGAAATGTTTTTTGACCATAAGTGAATAAAAACAGTAAGTATAGCATAAAATTATCATACTAATGTAATATGCATAAAAAAATGTATTATTAGTAAATAATACAAAAAAAGAAAAAACTAACACAATAGATAAAATTAATTATTTTGTATCAAAAACAAACATTATATCCACTTAATTACCCCTTATGGGGATCAAGACAAATATCAAATGGGCAAACAGGTTCAAGATGGATTTTCTATAGGCACTTAATTGAGATGTATATTAATGTTACATTCTTGTGAAATCATGGCCCAAATCGTCAAATGTGTTCAAAAACGTCTTCATACAACCAGTGGCGTAGACATGATTTCTGAAAGGGGGGGATAAAAAAAAAACGACATCTAAATGGGAGGGGAAAATTGGAAAATCCCTCACCCTCTCAAAACTTTTTACTAAGTTAATACAAAGCCAATGGGTGGGAGGGAATCTGAAACTTCGACCCCCCTTGTATGTGTATGCCCCTGCATACAATCAGTGAGCTTAACCCTCAACAGCTCGACATTAATCAATCTATTTAAAAAAGTTATAGATACAAATGTTTTCAACATAATGGATTTCCAAAATCTGTTAGGTATGTATTATTATCTAGCATGTATGTGCTTATATGATTCATTAATAATAATTTTGTCATTTGTTATTTAATTAAAATAATAAACTGCATTCAACATTTTTAAAGCACATTATCATAGGTATATAAGTATAGATATTGTTATATCTGGTCTAATGTTTAAAGTCTATTAAAAAATTTAACTTATTTAAAAGGATACATTTTTTGATCATGTTGAACTTAAAAGTAGTCCCAATTTCAATTGAAATAAAAATTATTATTCCAATAAAGGCAGTTGTTACCCCAATCCAAAAAAATGTCATCCACCTAGAAAAATCTTTTTGTACAACATATCTATAACCTTTTTTTTGTTCTTCTTCGCGGTACAATTCATTTTCGATGACTTCATAATCTAAGCTCTATATAAAATAAAAAAATAATATATCACTATTAGGTAGGTCATAGGTACCGACGTACCGTTTAGTATGAAGATATACCTAACCTATGTAGTTATTGCATTATATTAAATCGTTTAGAAATTTTCTTTACAGACTGATAATCACCCCCATAGTATTTTGAACTAAAATAAACTTTAAATACCATGGTATAATGGAATATATTTTTTTAATAATGGGTTACTTTTTTATAGTAAGTAGGTATTTAAAATGCTATGTAAAAATTCTTTGACAATATTTTTTTCTGTTATAAAATTATATATCTATATTATATTAGGTATATTATAATTTATATTCTTATAGGTACTTTTGTGCTAATAGACAATAGTATAATAGGTAGGTAATAACTGGAGCTGGGAATATTGTAATGCCTTATAAATTCAAAATAATGCAAATAAATTAATCTTATTAATTAAGTTTATAGATTTATTAGCCAATATTTTTTTATATTCTGAGTGGACCCATAAAAATGGATAGCAGTATGTGTGGGACCTTTATGAGCGTCTGAAGTTCAAATCTTTTCAATATTGAATATTCCTCCATAAATTAACCACCTCAATTGATTTTTGATTAATTTAAAAATATTAATGATACATAAGCAGGATTTTTTTATAAACATTAATTGATGTTTAAATTGTTTAAAAAATTCGTAAAAATCACAAAAATATTTAATAATTTTTAATTTTTATGTCTAACGATTGAAAACAGTTATAGATTCTATAGCGAAGCATAAGTATTTTTTTTTTATTTTGTAGACAAAATTTCTACCAGAAGGAGTACTTCGATTACAACATATGGTATCGTACCTTTTAGCAAATTAGATCAAGATGGTTTTATAAGAGAGGTAATTTTTCAATTTTCTCAAAAGTTATTTAATGCCACGGGAAAAACCACAGACAAATTACAAAAAACCGCTAAAAATGGGATTTTAATTTCTAACGCTTTGTTTATCACCATAGAAACGAATAAAAATAAAAATAAAAATAACAATTTTAGTTATTTTGTTTTAATTTATAATGTTATTTCAACTTACAGGCTATAATCTATATGTATAAAAATGGAGACAAAAATGTATAACAATTCATCAATCGAGAACGGCTGGTCCGATTTGGCTCAAATTTTTTTTAAGATGTTCGTAACTGCCAGGAGAAGGTTTTTACGAAATAAAATTTTAGGAAAATCCACCGGAAAGGTAAGAAATCTACAGTAAAATACAACAGTGGCGCAACAGTGCATTATATTATATTGGTTTCTATTGGTTAATCGGGCATGTTTGTTGATTTCATATAATATAAAGATGAATCGCAGAATGTGTTGCTAAGCGCAATAATTCTACTGTAGTACGTGTGTTGTGACTGAACTCATCATAATTATAAATGACCGATTTGAATGAATTTTTTTGTATGCGTTTGCGTTTATTCACCTGATTTTAGTACGGTTAGGTTAGGATTTTGTATTAATTGATTATATCAATCCACTATAGGTAGAATACGACAAACTTGGTATAACTTTGATACTTTAGAGTTAAATCATACACTAACGTACATACAGCACGGGGTCCGCGACTACCGCAGGTAGATTGCCTACCCGATAATGAACTGCTGCGAATCAGAATTTTTATTCCGGGCAACGGAAAAGTTAAGATTAATTTTGAAACCATACACCGAATATTAAATAACGAATCGAACAAAGTTTAAGTCACATATAGTTGGTACACTTAATGGGCAACGAAGTGCACGGGTTCAGCTTGTAAAATATAAAAATCCAGACTGACAAACCATCTACGCTCAGAATCGTTTTTCGTATATAATGATATATCATTGAATTCAAATTTAATACAATCCATTATACAGTGACCCACTTGTAACCTACTGTACAGCACAGCGAAATCCACTTACACGCTTATTTATTTTTGTAGATATTTTTAGTAAAAATTTGGACGAAATTAAATATTTAAACAAAGGATAATGATTTTAGTTATTATGTTGCAATTTAAACACTTTTTTCGTGGGTAGCTCTTTAAGTTTAAAGTATATCATTATATTTTATGCTCACAATGAAATTATCAAATCCAATATTTTCACAAAAATGTATTCAACCTATTGTATTACTAATAATTATAACATTAATTAATTTTATAGCGATATAAACGTATCATAAATTAGGTAATATAGTCTGAGCTCTGACAGACCATCTTCACTCGAAATTATTTTCCATATTTATCATTGAATTCAAATTTAACACATATTACAAAGATTTACTCAATGATAGGTATATAATTTAAAATTTTAGACCTATATTTTATATGTCTGACGGCTGTTATAAAAATCTTTAATGGAGATTAAGATGGTGTAAATCCATGGGAATTTGTCATGGGAAGTATAGTACTAGCTACCCGGAATTATATGTCAAATTGAACACAAATTTTGAATTATTTATTGTTGGTAATTTATAACCGACTTCGAAATGCACGGATGTTGCATTTTATAGTTGCTGGGATCAGCTACTATATTATATATTACATTAAAAAAATAGTATCTTAAAATTTAAATGTGAATATTTAAATTTTAAACACTACATCTTAAACTAATGTTTACGTACTAGTTTTCCAATTAATTAACATACTGTATATTAAGTTTCAACAGCTATATAAATTAATAATAAATATAATAATATAGAATATGATGCCATTAATTTTTTAATAATTTATAAATTATAGGAATATCTTTATATATATAATTATACTGTACGTGGGTTTGTAAGCGAACTCATCCTAAACGGCTGGACCGATTTTGATGACATTTTTTGTATGCGTTTGGGTGACGCCCCGGATTGTTTAGATTCACAAATTATCCCCCTAGGTCCAACCAAGGGATGTGTTCAAACGGAGATTTAGAAATTTACGGTGGAAATCGTTGTTTATAAATGGTTACCATAGGTTTTAAAACTATTATAATAATTATTATTATTGGTTACCGTGAAATCAGTGTATTCATTCAATGCATTTAATTTTTTTTTACGCTGTATTTTGATATTACCTATATGTATCGCAATTACGTAAATATTGAGCGTATTACTCTCACATATAAATTACGTACATAAAATAATGCCACGTATTCGTGGACGAGGAGGAAATATTGGTTGACAGACTCGGCATTCACAATTATTCCAACCGCTTAGGAGGAGTTCAGTGACATACTTGGTATAACTTTGATACTTTAATGTACGTTTTCCCTGTAGCGTCTGGACGCGGCGTCTAGCGTCATTACTGGTCTGGACGTAGGTCGGCGTCTGACACGGCCGTGCTGTTCCACTGTTTGACGCTGCAGGGAAACCGTAGCTTTAGACTTAAATTATAAAGTTACGTACAAACAGCACAGGGTCCGCGATCTGCCTACCTGATAATATACTGCTGCGAATCAGAATTATTATTCCAGGCAACAGAAAAGTTAAGATACATTTTGAACTCCATACACCGAATATTAAAAACGAATTGAACAAAGTTTGAGTCATATGGAGTTGGTACATTTAACGGGAAACGAAGTGCACGGGATCAACTAGTATTATATAGATTATTATATAGGGACATAGTTAAAATATTTTTCCAAAATAAAATAAGTAGATACCTCATATTTTGTTGATAGATGATTTAAGGATCCAATGGGTACAATTTCTTCACTTTCATTCGATAAATCATACCCTTTAAAATCCATTGACTGATACATTATATATTATGTATAAAACCATTTATTCTATAAAGACGTATTAACACTAATGCATTAGTATAGGTAAGTGGTTAATGAATGTTAAAATAACTAATATGATGTAAATTAGGTAGGTACACGAATATTCAATTACACTTGAGAAATACCTACATTAAATAATATAATAATAAATATATATAGACTAGTAAACAACAATTGTACAGGGTGTTAAAATAGTTGTTGGTGGGGGGACTAAGTAATAGTGGTAATAAAGTTTTTTATTATCCACCAATTGAACAACACTTAATACTGTAAGACACTATGTACTTTGTTTAATATGACTACTTGTTTTAAGTGATAAAATATTTTTGAATAATTAAGATAATAATAATTAAGTAGTTTAAGTAAATTTAATTATTTTAAAGATAGAAAAAAAATCAAATTTACAAATGTACTGTAAGAAATTGTACCATTAATTTTATTATACTTCGGAAACAATGAAAAAAAAAATGGCATTCATTAATATTAATTAAAAATAAGTAGTGTATTATATGCATTTATTTTGATGCTACGTTTATCAATATTAAATAAGCGAAATAAATACAATAATCCACTAACTTAATAAATAATAAATGTAAAAAAATTAGTTTATTATCATTATTAAGCTTTTAAAACAAATATTATAATTTTCTTTTATAGAATAAAATATGATGTACAAATATTTTTTATACAATTAACTACATACTATAATATTTATTTTATATTATAATTTATAACCAAAATATAGCTCTTAACTGTGGTTCCATAAAATATTCTAGTATTTATCATAAATTTGGATTTGTTTATCTTTATCGTTTATTTAATAGTACCTAATAAACAAATTAATAAATTCAATATTACAAGGTTAAAATTAAGTGCCAACTTAATTTTTTTTTTATTATCAAAGTAAATGAAAAATTATATAATTGAATAATATTAATACTTTTTAATCAATTTATTAAAATATAACTTTGTTGTGATACTTAATTGAATAAAAATATAATTATGTATTATATATACTATATAAATACACATAACCCACGTTATGTATAATTAGTATACCTAAAAATAAGCAATGCAAATAAATATTATAATAATATAATAATAAGATGACAGTATGTATCCAAATGAAAAAAAAAACTTTTCTCTTGCATATTTAGGATGTTGGTTATTCTCAAACAATATATTATAGAAACATAATTTTTTTAATGGATAAAAATAATATGAGAACTTTTGATGAGTTCTATAACGGTTTGACCAAAAAAGTGTTGAACTATAAATCAAAATTATAATTTGAGTCAAAATTATAGCTGTTTGCCTGTGAGTTTATTCTTTTATTCAGCTTGTCTGAGACGAGCTAAACGTTGTGTAAGCTCGTCTTGTTCTGTTGTAGTAGAAGATAGAGAACTGATACTTTGAGGATTGGTAGGAAGTTCTAATTTTAGTTCCAATCTAAAAAGAAATCAATGTGATGTAAAATATGTACACACACACACACACACACACACACACACACACACACACACACAAGTATATATATATAGTGATGTTTGAGATAAATAATAATTGTTTACCCAGCTTCATCAGCAACTTGCTGCAACAAATTTTCAACATCCCCTTGAGGCACAGCAGTAGTAGTACTTTGAGACATAGTATTATCCATGTAAGAACTTTGTACATCTAAATCTTCAAATTGATTTTCAAATTTGTCCATCAATGAAGAAATTTTTTCAAGATTCATAGACTTCATTGCTGCATCCATTGCTTTTACAACACCCCCCATACTTTGAGTCACCTAAATATTTAAATATTGATTAAATGTTAATAAATTAAAAATTTGAAGTTTACTATTTTTTTTTTTATATGATTTTTTTTTTTATTGGTCAAGAGTCCAGCATCTATGGCCATTGGCGTTTAGTAAGTTTATCATTTTACATCTCAATTTAATTTCAAAACTTAACTATTGTCTTGTTTAAAGGATTTTCAAATTTAAGGAATGTCATAGGCGCAACTAGTGTTACAATTCTGGGAGGCTACAGCTTATTTAACAAAACTATTTATTTGAAATAATCTATTGGGATATTTTCGGGGGGGGGGGGGGAGGGGCTAAGTGCCAATGGACCCAATATTAATGTAAGATTTTTTTAATGTGACAGAAACAATAACTAGTTACTTAATAGGTAGGCTTGATTAAACAATTTATTTGATTCTTATTTATAAATCAACAATTAAAAAATACATATTGGTAAGATATGCTATTAATTGAAATAAACATATTTTATTTAAATGTTGTTCAAACATAATTATAATTCAATATATTACAACTATTATAGTTCTAGAATTAAAGTTAAAGAATTAGTATTTATAATACTCGTGAATGTATCATGACATTGTATATTATTAGTCATTACAAACTGAGATGCAAACTATTTTATCTTTATGGCCAAATAAATTGTATTCAATTTGATTATAGGCCATTAGGTACATATTATATTTTAAAACACTTCAAAGTACCACATGAATTAAAGACATCAATAAATGAAACATACAAGGATGAATAATATTAAACGGGACATTGACCTTTTTTGCTTATAAACACCATACACAAATGAAATCATTGGAATATGTAAAATATTTCTAAAAATAAAGTATTTGTTTTTAAACATAATAGTGTTAAGATATTTAGAGTGAATCTAATTAACCAAATTATACTAATACTAAGCAACTTATTTATAATATAAAAAGGTTTAAAATAAAAAATACAATTTTACAATTATACTTAAGCGCTGCTTGGTCGGGTCAGATGGCGCTCGGGCTACCCACCTCATCAAGGAGGTGCCCACATGTAAGGTTTGAAATTGTATTTTTTATATTATAAGTTGTACAATAATAGTATAATTGGTAACAGTAATCATTCTAAATACAAACTTAACACCATCATGTTTAAAAACAAATAATTTATTTTTAGAAATATTTTACATAATCCATTGATTTGATTTCCACATAGTTTTTATAACCAAAAAAGATTAATATTTTCAAAAATATCCTTTGTATAATAATTATATTTCTTATTCAATTGATACAACATATTAAAAAATATTTAATTTTAACAAATCACAATAACAAAAAGGGTACCTAAATAAACCTTGGAGTGTATTTAAGAGATATGTCATATGTGCTATAAATATATATATTTTAAGTTTACCTTTCTAGTGGTAAGAGCTCCTTGAACTCTTGAAGCAACTGCATCAACTCTAGCGCTCATACGTAAATAATTCAGTGATTGACTTTTTTGTCTTATAGCATTTTCAGCATGTATGCGAGCAACCTAAAAATTATTAGTATACATTATCGTTTATTTAAATTTTAAACTAAAAATATTTTAATTTGAATAAATGTAGACTTAACTTTCAATTGTTTTTTTTTTATTAAATTTTGAAATTCATATAATGAAATTATTATAGTACTAATTTCTAAAAATAATATTCCGAAAGAGTTTGTTTGATATTGCTAAAATGTAAAGGAATTAAAATAGAACAATTCTTATACAATAACATATTGTATTTGTATATTATTTCCTCTGTTAATACTTTAATAATAACAATGGTATTTAGCATTACTTTATTAGAATAGGTAGGTATGTAAAAATATATGAAATGTTATCCTTTAAAATTTAAAAATACATGATACCAATTTTTTAATAAAAATAATATAATCAGAGTTCTCCAAACTCAGCTTATGGTGTAAACAATGCATTATGCATATAATAATAGCTAGTTTAGAGCTCAGAACTTTATGAAATCCATAATTGTAAGAAATTAATATATTTAATATCAATTTGATACAAAGATGTTTATTGTTTAGTAATATTATGTAAGTTTTTTATTGCTAATTTTTTTTTTTTTTTAGCATATTTGTATGTAGATGGCAATCAATTCTCATTCATAGAAAGTACTTAAGTACTTATTATTATTTAATAATAAATAATTAATAAATTTGGTTCAATATTGATTTTGGTTAATCACAATTTAGACATTAATTGCAAAAATGTGAGTAGAAATGCATCTGAAGAGGCGAAATTAGCAATGAATTGAGTACAATGGTAAAATTATGAATTAACTACAAGAAATCAAAAATGTAGAAAATATAAATTAAAACATCTGTCTGGAATAAAATGAATAATTATAGAAGTAGGGATACTCCCAGCTTAATAAAAATAGTAAATACCAATTCTGTTCCTTATTTAAAGTACCTATTTTATGAATAAAAAATTAAAAAATTTTTACCTAGAACCCTATAGCCATAGCATTCTATTTAGAGTGAGCAGCAGGTTAATAAGTTATTTCTAACTTTAAAAAAATAAATTTCAAACATAATATCAATGTCACCCATATCAAGCTTCAAGAATGCCAATCCAATATATAATTTATATTTATATACTTTATTTAACTTTGGGTATTAAATGATAACCTAATAATGAGTTATTTGTTTTTCATTTTTGCTAGTTAGGTACATCATATTACTATAAGCGATTTAAAAATATACAATATAGGTAGGTATATTAAATATAAATTATTTACCTCCATATTACCCTTTTGTATAGCTTTTTTTGTTTTTAATTTTTCGGCCTTTTCTTCTTTTTCGCATTTCTTAGAGTTTCTTTCTAATTCTTTGACTGCAAACTTCAAGTTAAATAAATGATCTACACAACTTAATAAGGAAAATCATACTTTATAAAATAAACTTTAATTGAACAAACCCTAAGACAAGAGTAATTTTAATATTATACCGGATAGGCAAGGTACTAACCCATAGAGTTTTAGGATTTCTAACAAAAAGGCACCAGACAGACACCGGAGGCTTAGTGGCACGCAATTAGGCTTACATCGGTGATGCCTGATAACAAAATAATTGAATAGGGCTATCGACTTACATTTTTAGACATACAAACGACAGTACTTTGTATCAGATACACCGTAAGCCTGATAACTAGACATTCAATCACGGTTTTGTACATACCGAAAAGCATGGACCGACGCTGAGGTATATCCAGCTCATTCAGGTATTCATTTACAATGACCATAATGGATAGCTCTAGATGCTCAAACTTGACTTTAAAAAATTTGAGCATTCGAAACTAGACCACTAAAGCGCCTAGCCTTATCACATTTTGACTGACCGTAAACGTTATACACAAACATGCATTTCTTATATTATAATTATAACGACTAGACGTCAGAGATCAGTACTCAACGCCAGTGACTCTTTAGGATAGGCCAGCTAGTTATAATATAAATTACATACTACAATTTCGTCATAAAAGGATACTTTCCATAGCTGCCATTTCAAACGTCAAAAGAACAAATTATTAATAACAATATCGAGTTGAGCAGAATAAAATGAAAATATTTGACACTTGTAGAATAATGAAAACTAATAAGTAGGTAATAACAAAAAAAAATTAATAAAGAATAATATTATGAAAGGAGTATAGACAATAGACAATAAACAGCATAACAGTGAAAATAACACAATTTACAAAAATGAATTCATCCTGATAACGTTTGATAACTATATGACATCATCCCAAATTATCATATTCTGTGGTTGAGTCACCGGATTTATTCTGTATTTTTGTGATTCTATTCTGTGTTGTTTTTGATGAATATTATGAATTATCACTTGGAACTATCTTAGACCGTGATTTTATCGTATTTATAAAAATTTAAAAAAATTAGATTTAAAGATGAATGGAGAAATGGTTTATAATTTTTATCTTTTATCTGTGTTAAACTTCGAATTATAAACTTTCCAATACCATGGTTTGGAATACTATTCTGTGCTAAATACTAATTTAATGCCAAGTACATTCCTGCCTCCTAGACATAATCTTTTGAATGCAAACAGTTGTGTTTTTCTCATTTTTCCTGTGAACATTTCAAAAAATCACAACGTTTGCAAAGTTGAAAGTCAATTATGAACGGGTAAGAAATAAGAATAAGATCAAGGTGGGATATGGATCTGCCTTGAATCCGCCTTGAATAAGATAAGAAAACTATCAATTGTTATTTGAATGATCCGTTTTTAAATCAACATCTAAATATTCAAATCATGTAATATAAATTAAATTTATTATGTGATCAAAATTCAAAGCATTCACACGACACATTACGAATTGAATAATAAAAATCCCCGACCCAGTGAAAAAAATTCCGGAGTACAATATTACCTTCAAATAATAAATAAATAATTTTTCAGTGAAACCAATGAATTCATATTGTTAAAACGTAAGTAGTTATAATTCTGTAAAATAATAAAATTGAGTTTTGCTATTTTTTAGAAGACTGTAATAAATACAATTACTATTTACTATTGGAGGTATTTTAAAATTTTACTAGACGAATTTCCCAAACATTTTAATATGAAAAATAAAATGAAATAAAATTAATACCTACCTACTTAAGATTTATTTATTTCAGCATAATGCAATAACATATAAAACATTATAATACAATTATATTCCTACTATTTATATGTTATAGGTACCTATATATACAATAAGAGCTGATACGCAGTCGCATACCAACTCCGCTTAGCTCGTAGATATCTGGTATACGTAGTGGCGTAGACAAGGGGGTGGCGTGGGGGTCAGATCCCCTCATTGTTTTTTTTTATTACCTTAGTAAAACTTTTGAGACGGTGGTGGATTTTTCAATTTTCTCCTCCCATTTAGCTGTCGTTTTTTTTTTTTGATCCCCCCTTCAGAAATTATGTCTAGGCCACTGGGTATACGGAAAATACTGCAATACTGTATAATATGTCATATAGACTATAAAGTATTTGATATTAGGTACTTTAGTATTTAACAGTTACTACCTATCAATCGTAGAAAAACATGAATATATTATATATTATATTTTTAGTTGTCATAAGTTAAACAAATAGTTTTGTAAAAAAACTTAATTAGGTAATAGTTGATGAATATGTACAATTAATTGTTACACCGTCTTCTTATAAGATTGGTAGGTATATATATTACCAATTATTACTTATTAGATATCGGATATGTTATCAAAGGTACACATCTATAGTCTACATTCTATTCTATGTCTATATCCTATAACATTCAAAGTTCTCAGTTCCTCACATCATTGTCAAAATATAAGAAAAAGGGAGTAATAAATAATTTATTAACTATTATTTATTTATTTCATAATTTAAACCAATTATAATGTCATGTAATTGTAATATGCATCGGCGTAACTAGGGGGTGTCTAGGGGGCTCCACCGCCATACGTTTTTTACTTTTTGCACCTTCTGGCTTTTAGTTAAAATTAAAATCATTGCTCAAAAAAAAACTGACATGGATTCAACGGATAAAGTAGGTATTTAACAATTATAATAATACGCATGAGATTGATTGCTAAATGCCAACTAATTTAATCTTAAATCCCTACTTAATACTTTATAACTTATAGATTTTATGTTAAAGTGAAAACTAAAAGTTAATTATTAATACTATAGTGATACTATATATATATATGTCGCACTGGCCAAAAAGAATCAATCACAATTTTTATTTGACTCACAAGTACAAAAATGTTCACCATCCTTGCGCGCAATAAGTTATGCATATATAGGGCATAGGCTATCTGGCTATAGTATATTATGGAAGCATATATACCTTTTACGTAGTCTATGTTGAGTAAAATAAATATAGATTTACTATAATGAAAGTTGTTTTACGAGATAAAATAAAATAACACGTTACCATTTTGTTCTAACATAAGTATATAACTATTATTGATAATGTATTAAATATAATATTTTGATCACACATTACACATCATATTATTTAACTATTTAAAAAAATCCAAATAATAAAATTTTAAAAATAATATATAATTTATAAATAATAATAATATGATAATAGTATAATATAATATAATATTACCTATAATAAATGCAATTTCACCATCACACCACACGCATGTAGGACGTAGGTACAATATTATTGAACAGTATAATAAATTAATAATATGTCATCAATACAATACAAAATCCACAGATATTAGGTATAAGTTATAACTTTATAAATTATAACTATAATACCTATACAATATTAATATTAATTAATAATTAATTAGGTAACTATATTTAATATTATATTTTATTTGAGCTGAAAAATGATTAAAAATGAAAATATTTTTTTTTAAACAATAGGTATTTAGGAAACCTATACCTCGCATCGAGTATACCTATGTAATATGATATGTATAATACTTATTCAAGTCCCAATATAATTTATTTAGTAGACAAAAGCTTCTACGCTGGCGACCGCAATATTTACGTGCGCCCACCGCGGAAACGAGTCGACGAAAGATCGGAATTCGTCGCCCAACACCAAGTCCTTGTGTATCACCCAACTGTACGCCAAGGTGACGTTGATGGACATTTCGCCGAAGCCACGGTCGCATTCGTGTTCCAACCAAAAGCTCCACATATTCTGCGAGTCGCCAGCCGTGGGACCCGCTCCCGATGAGTGCTTTATCACGTATACGTCGTTCCCCATCCAATTGGTGGCCACTTCCGGCTCTCCCACGAAACTCCATGACTTCAACCGCGTACCGGGATAAGGGCTGACGTACACGTTCACCCTCTCCGGCCCGGTTACGTTGAACACGATCCGTCGCCGTCTCTCGTCGTCCTTAAGTACGACCACTTGGGCCGTAGCCGCGGACCGCTGCGCCGCCGGCGCCGGTTGACCCGGCAGCCAACCGGTGTGATACGCCAGCGACCCGGTCACCGGTGAACCACACATCAGTTCGCTGGTGCAATCGATGCGGGCTGCATTCGGCGCGTAGTTTGCGACCGTTCGCGGACCCTGCCGGTCCCAGTTGACGATCAGGTAACCGGAGTCGTTGTACCGAACACCACCACCGAAATCGTGGAACATGCGTTGCGTGTGTATCAGGTCGAGCCGCTGCTCGGTCTTGGCGCTCGAGTACGGGAACCCGACAGGTCGAACGGCGACGATAGCCACTGCCGTCAGCAGTACCGTGGCGCCCAGACCGGCCAAGGCGGGACGCGGCCTGTTCACCAGCGCGATGGCCGGCGCTAGGTGGCCAACAGTAGCGTACGCAGACATGGCCATCAGCGTACCGACCACGTAGTCAGGGTTGACGTTGGGGCCGAGGCGTCCAGAAATCGGCACGAACAGTGACGCGAACATTTGTGTCAGGTACAGGACGAACGCGACGGGCACGAACAGCGATGCCGCGTATCCCGCTATCCAGAAAGCTGGCGTCCGGCCGGCGTTCATTATGCCCAAAGTGCAGCTGGCGGCCGACGGCCACAGCACCATAACCGCGAATAGGTAGCTGGAACGCAGACCCGCCATGGTGGTGACGAACAGCAGTGCCGTCCAGAACAGCTGAACACCGTTGAGCATCGTCACGGTCCATTCCGCATCGGTCCTGGATCGGATTTTTGGGTAGTAAGCCGCCACGGTCAATATGGACCATGTCGCGGAACCGAAGTACACCAGTAGATTGGTCCAGTTGCTGTACCAGCTCATCGAGCACCCGAGCCGATCCAGCGCGAACGCTACCAGCAGACACGTCAGTACAGCCGTTACGATCGTGCAACCGGGACTTACGATGGCCGTCAACAAGTGCAAGCTGTACTCGCGGCGATTCATACCGACCGTCGTGAATTTAAGGGACAGGAATATCGAGAAGAAGGACAACAACACGATTATGAAGTTGGCGAACGCCCCAGAGAGTTCCGTATAGGAAAACATGTACACACCGAACACGTCGAAGAAAACATACTTGGATTTGGTACTGTTCGTCACGTTCTGCGTCGACATTGCTTTGGCGAGCGCGAACAAGTTTTCACCCGTGTTCTGCAACACGGACGGTTCGATTTGATCTAAATTATCGTATTTCGTGTGATAGACATACCCGTTTTTGTAATGCGCCAGATCAAGACCGGACATGTTTCCGAAATCTCTGAATATTCTAAAATCCGTGTCCGACGGTATTATGCCCGATTGAAATAATTCCTCGCCAATCACTTGACCGTATGGATGGGGGACGGTGCGAGCGTACAAATCTACCAAGTACGAATCAGACTTTGTAGTTTGGAACAATATCTCTCGACCACCTGCTCCACAACTGTCGAGATTTATTACGTGTTTTGTACTTTTAGACCAAGGATGTTGAGTAACAAACCCATGGGATGCTTGAAGCATAATTTCTTCACCACCATTAAATAAAAAAATTATCGGTCTCCTGAGATGTGGGGTTTTAGCTAAAATTCGTAAAAGTTCTACCATCACAGCACAGTTTACACCATTGTCACTTACACCAGGCCCTGCTGGAACTGTATCATAATGACAATTTAACAAAATGGCATCGTTTATACCTTGTTTAGGATCTATTTTAACAACAATATTTTGTAAGTCTTCGTAACTTAATAGATACTTCCAATTTTTCATATTTAAAATAAATGAACCACTAACTTTTTGATTGTACATTTCAATTTCATTCACATTGCCTACTTCGTTTCTAATATCATTGATTTCGGTTTTTAAGAGATTAAAAGCTAATTTTTCATTCTCATAACTACCAACAGGTCTTGGGCCTAAATTCGCTAATTTAATTAATGTGGACATGGCACGTTTAGCGACAAAATCATTACTAGTAGAATTATTTGATTCAGTAGGGGGTAATTTGTTATCCATGTAATATACAAACACATTTAAAATTATCAATACGGTCAGTGAAATTAAGAGAGTCGGTACGGCTGAGAGACATTTTTGATTTCTGATTGCTTCATCTTTAGTATCGCTGGATTTTTCATCAATTTGAAACGTTTCCATTTGTTGATTGTTGTCGGACCTATTACCTCGATGACGCAGCTCCATTCAATTTTATCCTGTACAAAACACATAATGCTAGAAACCCCTATCATTAAATATATTTCTTGGTTAGTAAAAATGTCTCAAATGACCTTTTGTTTGTGTTTTTGTAAGTAATTAGGTAGTGAAATTATCAATTATATAGTAGTACAATTAATAGATAAGCAACCGAGCCAATATGAAATAATTGCTTTAGTAGCTTTATAAGTTAAAAAATAAAAATTAATTGAGCTAAACATGTAGCAACTATTTTCTTTTGTTTGGATTTATTACAGTGATTATAACTTCCTATATAATATATCCGAAGTCTTGGTTATTGATTTCAAAAGTTATGATATATATAAATATTTTAACAACTTATATTATATTAAAATTCTGTATGCATCTATCAATCAATAAATATGAAGCATCTCATTACACCAATAATTTGTTTAATATGAAATAAAAGGTTAGGCATAATTATTTTTCAGTTAATAGTTTTTACATTAAAATATAAGATTAGGCACTGATAAAGCATCAACAACATTTCATACTGGCTCATATTTCAAAGTTAGTATTTTATAATATTTTGATTTTTTATATAATGGGCTGGAGTGAAATGTACACCTAATCTCATTGAGTAATAATAATTAAATCTTGTATTAGAGCTATTTTAAATATAATAAAATTAATAAAATGCATAAATATGTTTCAATACATGAGCATACACGTGTATTAACAGTTAAAATATTTAATATACAATTTTTAAATTCTGTCTTATTAAACTTAAAATGCAAAATTGTTTTTAAATAAGAAAATACTTTGAAAATTATACTTATAAATTTAAATTAATAATAAATATAAAAAAAACAATAACAATTAAGAACACATTAAAAATATTGTTTTACAAATGGTATTTACTCAGCTATAACTAAGGTATTTTATGGTATATAAAATAAGAATATAACAATTAATTTCAAACAATACATCACATTTTGCAGTTCATTTTGATTTTATAGAGTATTAATTAAATATAAAAAATACATAGTAAATTAAGTAGTTATACAAATAAAATTACACAAATGTAAAGAGTGCTCAAGATAAATTTAATTTAATTATTTACAAAAAAAATTGTGAACTTAAAATTAAAATTCACTTTATTTATTATGACACACATTTCCAAAATATTATAATAACAGTAAAATAATACTTAATTATTATTATAATTCTAAGAATGAAGGTTTTTTTCTATGTCTTCTACCAGGTTCAAGTAAATATGTAATATCAACTTTTTCATCTCCTGGCAAATTGGACAGCAATTTTGTTAAAAGCGTATCCAACCTTTGTTTTTTTATTGAAAATTGAGCTTTCGATAATTTTTTTGAAGTTTGAATAGTTTCTATATGTCGTGGTCGAGGGGTTGTAGAACTATTGGACACTTTTACCATAAGTCCATGAGGAGCAAATGTTCTTGCTAGTTTTAGTTTTTTATCATACTTTTCAAAAGCATAACTTTTGGTACAAATTGGAGGATTTTTTGACTTATTCATTTTTGCAAACATCCGTGCACATTTGTCTACTCTGTACTCACATATGTATAGATGTTTATGTTCAGAGCCAATTGGATAACCCTTGCTGTATGTAGAAGGATCAAGAACCCAACACCTACCCATAATAAGATCTAATGAAATTTTTTCATAGATAGGGACTCTGACAACCTCATTAGGGTAAAATTTTCGTGTCGGTTCATGGTATGTTTCATGTGGTCTAAGATAATGATGTCCAAAAGAAAAACGCTCACCAGTTTCATTTTTCCACAATCGCTCTACTCTAAATATATCACAATCCGAGTACTTGAAATTTTTTATAGTTTTATAAGAATGTGATTTACCACTTTCAGGATTTGTAATATCTCTAAGTACATAAACTGTATCATTCACTCGAATTTGTAAATCTTCTCTCATTAATGTTAAATAATGAATTTCAGAGGGTTCAGCATAGCTCGGTGGTGTAGGTAATTGTATTTCATAGTCAACTTCTCGACGATCACAACGTTCACATAAGTAATATTCTACTTTTCCAGGATCAGCTTTAATACAATCACAGTGTTGCCATACCAAACAACGTTCACATTGAATCATCAAACCTTCTTCTTCATGTAACCCACAAATACACCGCACCACATCATCTTGATCACCTCCAGGATTATTTTTTTCTGCTATAAAAGCTTCTGGAATAGGTTTTTCTAAAATGCTTTCAATTTTTGGTACAAATTCTATTTTGGCCAAATTATAAATTTTACGTAAGCGAGTGGATATTACACCTAAATCTGAAGTTCGCCCATAATATTTCATATTGTTTGTAAGCAATTTCAAAATATCTGAATCAAATGCAATTACAGTATCATAAACACCTACTTCAATATTATTAGCAATCGTTGTTAAATCAATAGGTTCTGATATTTTTTGATAGTAATTTGGAACTCTACGTTTAGATGGTAATGTTATAAATGGTGTAGCTAGTATTTCACCTGTCTCTTCTTTAGCATTACATATTATATCAAAAAGTTGTTTAAATATTGTGGCCAACTTAGCCTTTTTTTCCATTTCAGGATCATTTTGAGCAGTTGCTAGTCTTCTGGTTCGTACTGAACAACTATTAGTTAGGGCATTCATTTGTGCTCTAAATACTTCCGTTTGTTTTGGTTTATTATCTTTTCCTCTTCGTTTTTTCCTTATTTTTTCTATTTTCATAAGGTTTCTATACAAACATATTTTATGCAAAGATATTAATTCTTTATCTTCTTTACTGATTACGATAGGTGCGTTTGATACAAGTTTTTGTTGTATACTAACAATAGATAAAGACTTTTTAGGTGAAGTATTAGTATTAGGAGCAGCTTTTCTTGAACGATTTCTATTAGTTGGTAGATGGTTTGAAACACTGGGAGATCTTATGGTAATTCTTTGAGTTTTTCCTCCAATTACACCTCTACATTTCAGAGACTTACATTTGCATAATTGGCCTTCATCTGGATTAAATAAGGAAAAATTATAGTCGTAGCATAATTCTTCATCATGTTGTATTTTACGAAGAGCAAACAATGCCATTCTAAATAATCCATTCACACTCCATTTCTGCATTTCACAATTAGGCTCACAAGAATGGTTTACAAATCTTGCTTCACCACCCATTCTATGGCCATCAATAACTGATCCTCCATCTAGTTTTAAGCAATAATGGTGTACATCATTTTTATAGATAGAGGTCATTCTATCTTTAAATGTTTGTTCACTTACTACTTCACCGACATACTCTAATAATAATTCACCACTTTTTACCTCTTCTGTAGTTTTAATTCCCCAACCTTTTTCTTCAGTCATAAATTTAACTAAGCCAGGAGCCCATTGTTGCGTTTGTAGACGTTGATTAGAACATTTTTCTTTACACGGACAAAGTTCAGGCGAACATTCAGCAAATATCATTCTATTTATACAATCATCTGTACAACCTTTACCTTCAGTTGGTACTACACAATTACATGATTGTGCTTCATAAGTACAAATTGGTTTGAAATCATAATAAACATTTGTCTTTAACTTCCTATAGTTCCAAGACTGTATTGAATGCTTTTTATCGGGCTTCTTCTTCTGAGGTTTTACTTCAATTATAGGGTCTGTTTTAATTTTCTTAGGTAAACTTACACTAGATGTATCACTATCCTCTTTTTCATCTTTCTTTTTATCTTTTAACTTATTAAGAACAACAGCACGGATACTTCTCCTTTCTGGAGTAATCTCAATTAGTTCATTTTTCGGCCGTGGTTCAATACTTTTATGTTTAATAGATATATCATCAGATACCATAAGGCCTGTACGTTTCTTCTTTTTTTTCTTTACAGGAAATCCAGTTCGGTTAATACATTTTTTTCTTTTCTTTAATTTTCCTATTGGACTTTCTTTTTCAGGTTTAATTATTTTCACTTTTTTGACATTGGTTTCATCTACCTTTTTTTTCAGTTGTAAACTTGGCATTTCAACAGTGGGAACAAATACACCAGCAGGAGGTTTCCTTGGTTTAGGTTCATCTCTTTTTTCACTATCTTTTGCTTTAACTTCTGGTATTGCAGAATTACTTCGTAAACCTGACTTTTTCTTAACTTCAGACTTTATTTTAACTGTTTTAATTTGTTTATCGGATTCACTACCAGAATTTTCATCCCTAGACACATCTTCAACATATGTAACACCAGCACCTGTTGATGATGTTATATGATAATGTCGTTTTTTTAATGGTAGACGCTGATCATTAGTAGTTTCAGAATCTCTTGAAGTATCTGGAGATCCTTTTTTTCTTTTTTTATCAATATCATTATCACTGTAACTTGTTTTATCAATTTTCCTTTTTTTACCAGATCTGTCTCTTTGTTTTGACTTCAATGAGCTAGATTTACCTCTGATACTTTCTGAGATTTTAGATATATTTAAACATTGAATAAACAAAGCAACCAGATTTTCCATTTCAGCTATAAATTTAGGATTTAATGTCTTCTTACGCTTTTTTTTCTTTTTCTTATTCTTTTTCTTCCTTTTATGTACTTTAATTTCTTTTGGAGGATCATAATCTAAACTTTTTGTTGTTGGACTGTTTGGTTCTAAAAGAGGGGGCATTTTCTTAGGACGACCAGGTCCACGCTTAAAATTAGCTGACAATTTGGGCAAAACGTTTTGTGTGTTTGTAATTCCTTTATCACTTTTTGTCGCAATTGCACCTTTTGGTCTTCCTCTGCCTCTTTTTATAATATTTTCCTTTTGTTTACTAATAACAGTTTTATTTTCTGATGAATGTGAATTAGTTTTGTAATTAGGTTTTTGTATCACGCTTTCTGTTTTCTCCACAAAGTCTTTTAATAATTTAGACGAATAAGCTGGTTTTTTATTTTCATCTTCAGAAGAATTATTTAAACGTATTATTGCATCATTCACAACACAATCTTTGATTTCTATGTCACTTGAGTCACTGCTGTCGCTTAAATTTTTTGGTCGAACATCATCAAATCCAGTAGAGAAACTTTGATTTTGAACATCAGATAAAATTTCAGCTAAGTCTTCTTGATTAATAACTTGTAAATGTTCAGGTTCTAAGTTTTCAAGCTTGTCCAGTTCTGAACTCGAAGAAAATGTTTTTTTTGGTTCTTCCGGCCAAAATTCTTTTTTTTTGGATCCATCACTAGAAGTACCATCATATATTGGTTGCTTCACAGAACGTGCTGATTTAGAAGAAGAGCTAGATTCATCACTAGAACTGGAACTTGAATGTGAATGTGATTCTACCGAATCTTTAGTTCTTTTTTGTTTGTCCAGTCCTTTCCTTTTTGACCAAGGTAAATATGATGAAAATGAAGTATCTGACGAGTCGTCGATGTTATCATCATCAACTGAAGAATAACCAAATTTTTTAGTGCAATATTTTTCTTTTTCAGATTCAGTTTCAGATTCTGATTCTGATTCAGAGGAATCTACAACTTGGTTAGTTATAGTGTTATGAGATGTCTGAATAGGATCTTTAATAGCATCCATATCAACTGTTGAAGGTAAGTCTTCTAAATCAGAATCATGTGCTGGTTGATGAATAACAGCACTCCATGCAGAACTGCTTAGAAGATCACCACAGACTTTACTCACAGATTCGTTACTTTGTCCTGAACTATTCATTGTAGTTGTGTTGTTTATTAAAATCATAATAAAGACATATTTTACAATTAAATCTAATGAGAATATTTTTTTAAGTGCACATTTTCAACATATTCATATTATTCAAACAAATAATTGACAAAATTATATGACAATGATGAGATTTTTGTTATGATTAATGTGATGAACTTACTGCTTCAGCGCTTTATGAAAATAATAACAGTTCACCAACTCAACTTCAGTCAAATCTGAAAAATATATTAAAATGTTTCAATAAGTATAAAAACATAACAAGGTTAACTAGAAATAAGTAAAATATATCAGTTTAAGATTTATACCAACACAAATATAAAATAACGCATTACTTTGACGAAGTGGTATAACTATAAGTTCCCATTACAGGCATGAGGCAATTGGTAAAGTATTGGTGTAGCTTAGATAATGTTTTTTTAAGAGCCCCTCTAATACAGCGTAACGTCCATATAATGAAATATTTTTGAAAACCAAATTTATTCAATTCTATCTGACAAAATTCTCTATAATACAATTTTTTTTTAAGCTACATGAGACATTGTAATATGGAAGTTTCACTGTAATAAATATTTATAATCTATCATGTGTGGGCTAATATATAGAGTATCCCGTGAGGATATACCCATTGGCCGTACAAAAACCGGTTTTGGCTGTTTTACCTATAAACTAGAAAAATGTATTAAAAATCATGAAATTAATATGTTGAAAGGTTACAACTTTCAGATGAGTAAATATTTTTTTAAAACTTTTTTACCAAAAATAAAATATATGTTGTCCTTGTCTCTGTGAGTTTAATAAAAAAAAACAGATTTATGATATATTTATTATCTCAGGAGATATCGCAATGGGTAAATCCTCGCGGGACACCCTGTATACCAGTTCTTAAAGTTTTGTAATAGAATTGTAAATCAGTGTAAAGTTTGTACAACCTATTTATATTATAAGTGAACAACTTTAATTGTTCCTATGCAATATAACAATATTGTTACATCTACTAGGTAATGATTACACCTATTGATATAAAGTAAGGTACTACTACCCAAACTAAAATCTGTTTTTGTGCGCTGTATCCTGGGGATCACAAACGTAACTAATTGATTTGTTCACGTTTTGATATGTTATGTTATGTTTGTATAACATTGTATATTTTTGCTTTTGATAAGTTCTTAGGTAACTAATATTATGTTTAATGTTAAAAATTAACTATGTTCCAGAATGATAAGGTTTTATAACATTATAGATTCAGTATGTTCGGTAAAAATATACATTCATAATGTGATAGGAAGGTACACAATAACTAACATACAACATAGACTATTATATTATATTTTTAAAGTATATTATACATTAATCTAGCTAATGAACACATGAATTTGAATAGCAAAGAAGGAGATCCGGTTATTAAGTCTGTACAGATTAAAGATATTGTAATTTGTAGGATATTTATACAATTAATACATTCTGGTTAAATATGGTTTAATAGTAATGTAATAGATGGGCACAAAATCGTTTTTAAATGCATTTAAAGTTACAAAAATATAAACACGTATTGCGTCTATGCAGCAGCGCAGGACGGATAGACAACATTCATAAATATTAAGTTATATTGAGTGTTACTTACTTGCAGATCAAAATATGCCCGTACGGAAATTGTTTTCATCGGAATAATTTTCCAATTTTCTGTCTATAGGCAGTAATAATAATTGGTAGAAATCGTTTTTAGAATATTAAAATATATTTATCAATTTTCTCATCGTTGACATATTTGTCATTTGTTTGGTTATCCGTATATTATTATTATTATTATTATTATTATTCACGATTCCGTTATCAGTATTACATGGAAATGGCGAAATGCGTCCCACTATTTGAACAGCGGGTAATTAGTTACACAGAATTTAATAATAGTTATATAGCAGTCCGGTAGTCGTTGAAACTTGAATTTTTCATATTTGGTCGGCGATCTTGTTTTTCGACCGCAGTAGTCGGGTTTCGATCAAATGTACACGAAACTAAAACGATTGATTGCCGAGTTAGCCCATTCCATTGATTCGCAACCGGACTCGCTTTATGTAATTTTTACCAATTTACCATTTCGAATTAATTTATGCATATTATGTTTGTTTACAGTACGTTTCTTGTCAAATGATGCTCTTATCATTTTTAACGTTTATTATCAATGTTTTTACTCTATATAGAGAGTAGAGTAGTTTGATGTTAATACGTTATTCGTCTATAGCCGTTTAGGGATAGCAAAATTTTTCTCAACCTCGAAAATATCCATAGAGTAATATTACTTTATGACTTTATCTAATAATGTTTGATAGCGTCGCTAGCGGCGGAAAGCCGAAAGATCCAAGAGACGATACTGAGAAGTGAGAAACATGGTCGCGACTTGTAGTTATAAATTTATTGAAAAGCTATGAATTCAAAATGTAATTTAAAGTTTGTCCATAAATTTTACAATAATTATAAAAGAAACCCAGCGTAAGTGAATTAAAATATTACAAGCGACGAGCGTTTAAAATCGTCAGTCGTCGAAATCAAAAATTCACGCGTAAAATTACGATTTAGTATTAAACGGTTATGGATTTTTATAATTGTTAAAAAGTACTAGTCGCTGCAACTTGAAACTTTAACAAAATGCTTTGATTAGTATTTTCTTTACATACTTAAATTTTCAAAATATTTCGCTTTTTTTGGCAATTGTGTACAATAGTAAAACTGGTAATGACGCTACTGCCTACTGGACATAGACAAGTATATATAATGCTACTGGATAGTTTGAATAAAATGATTTTTGGTAATAAATGTAATGTTAACTTTTTATTGTTTCCGTGGAAAATATGTATAATGGAAAATTTAGCAAGTGGTAAAACTGGTAGCAGCCCATATTCCATTTTTTCCAATACACATTTTTCTAAAAACCACTAATAACCAATGTTTATTTTTTTCCAATTTGTAAAAAGTGAATATTAGAAAATCTAGTTATTAGGAAAATTTGAAAAAATTGGTTGGAAAAATTAAAATGTTGAAAAAGTGATACAGTAGAGTCCTTCTACAAACTTATATATATGCTTATATGTATGATCCGATGATCACCTATTTTTTTTATAGCATTGTGGGCAGGGCGAAGTGGAAATGTGGCATGCGCTGTCCATTAATTTATAAGTCTATGGTCGCGACTCACGATAACCTACCACATAAAATTGTGGTTTGATCTCTGGCTTTCAGATATGGAGAAAAAAACGGGAATAAATTGAGTTCAACCAAATTGTGATTTGCGATGCCACTATTATACTAGTATACCACATTCAACAGAAAAAATTAAATCATGGAAAAAAAATATGTGTGCACATTAGAAGGGTGCCCGCCTCATGGTTTACTATTCACATGCTTCAATTACTGAATTGTGTATAATATGGGATCATGGGCATAGAAGTATAGAACACTGAACAAATGAACAATATGATATGGAGAAGCCTGTCAAATGCCGAGAAGCCCTAGACCCTAGTCTAATGTATATCTCTTCTAGTTTAAACCATCATAGTGGTATCAAAATAAAAAATATTAATTTTTTATTTGACCATTAAATACTATAATATTACAATATTACAATAATAACACTACAACAGGTAACACTGAACGTTTTATCATTGGGTATTATCATAGACCTATAAAAGATTTTATATAGTTAGGTAACCAAGTATACCAGTTACCATTTTGTTTCAACCTTGTGCTCTCTTGGCATGTGGTTTGGAGTCGAATTCCCTATCCATTATGTATTATCTACGATTTTATCTTAGTCCGCGGTTGATTAGTGATTGTCGACTCGTGGTCTTTCTTTTTGTTTCGCTTCGCGTTCCGAAAAGACTTCTGCGTTGGACGTGAAAATAGCCACTACGAATTACAATGGCCAAGAGTATAAGAAGCAAGTGGCGCCGGAAGATGAGGGCTATCAAGCGGATCAGATATGGTGTGAAGGAATTGGACAGATTGAAAAACATGCTAGTGAACGCCGGAGAGATAGAAGTCAAAGAAGGCGGAGAAATTGAGCACATTTGTTTAGGTAATTTATTTTCTTTTATTATATCGCATATGGGTTATTTTGCACAAATAAATATTCATGTGAAAAGAGCATTTGAGGATTGAGATCGTCATGATATACTTATGTTGTTCGATTATGCAGTACTGTTGTACCTCTACTTGTGTATAAATGAAAATATATTCATAGGTATTTCACATTTTATTACACCTCTAAAGTCATTATCATAATTTTCTCTATAGAAATACTATAAGTTTGAAAAGTATCCATTTTATTTTCTCAACAAAATAATAACATTTTTATTGCTAATTGGAAGGTGTGATAAGGTACTAACAGATAATTACCATAAAATCCGGTACCTACTTATTATTTTGTAACAAAAAACATAATTTGTTACTATTATAATATGGATAAAATAGAAGATGTATTTGTTTTGTGTTTGTACACCTTCCATTGCATACATAATTATCTTATATTTTTTTCATTTATAACCAATAACAATAAGGATCTGTTATTCATAAAAATGATGTGTCGTATTATGTCAATAAGTTACTATGTCTACCATTTACAGTTCATTTTTATTAAAGATTAATAGTACATAATAATATAATACATTGGTATGTATTCTTTCTATTATAATAAACTATATAAAAGTTTAAGACATTTTGATATGACAACACTCTAAATAAAAGTCTGGCACATAAACCATTTTAATTAGCATAGACTACTTGCCAATATATATATTATTAACATTAAATAAAAACAAACTGTAAATTGTATGCATTGTAACTTGTTAACATAAAACCTATGTTAAAAGTAATGTTTTACCACTGTTCAGTTGATTCATTCGGTATTTGGATATTTAAAATATATAATTAATATTAAATATAATATACAACTCTTTAATCAAATAATAATGTAATACATTTTTATAGTTAAAGCTAAAAATGAAGAAGCTGAAAAAATTCAACTTGAGAAGGAAGAAAAAGCTAAAGTGGATAAAACTGCAGAACCATTAAAGGAAACAACAAAAAAAGTGCAACACCCTACTTGGCTAAGGAAAAAGGAATACAAAAAATACATAAAGAGTTATAGAAAACAACAATCAATCAACGCTAAAAGAATAAAGGGATCTATTAAAAAAAAAAGTATTGCTGTAAAAAACTTGTAATTTTTGACCATTTTTAAAATAAAATATTTCTGTTTAAAGTTAATAATTGAGTTTTTAAACTTTAACAAATTCAACTAATTTTTTTAATTTAATGCCTAATGATTATATATGGAATGCTATGTAATTGACATTCATAATTTATTGAGTTATTGTTATGGATTAATTCTTAGATTCTATGACATGTTTTGCCCCCTATTTTTGCTTATGTTGTAGCCTATATACATTATGGATTTTGTAATAATGATATTATATTGAATACAAATAAAACATTTACCTGTACGACTGGCAACACAACAATAAAAATATCTTGCTTGATGTGTTTTCAAAAATAAATAATTAAAGCAATTAATACATCATACTTACAGTTTGTAGAAATGAAATGGAGTCTGAGACAAACGATGGCAATCGCCGATATTTATATAATTGATAGGACAGTAGGACAGTAGGTACTAGCCACTAGGTAGGTACTCTAATAATTCATGTTATAAATAATCAAAAATATATTCTAAAACAGGCCCTGGCTGTCAACAGTATCTGTAATAAGTTATTTTTAGTAAAAAAAAATTTTTTACTTGCATTATTGCTAATACAGCACATTTACTTCTAACATAGATTATATATTATCTGACGCCTAAATATTTTACATAATTCTCTGGTGTATCATTTTACTAAACATATTTTCATGTGTTCTACTGCACTCCATGATAGGTAGTTATTTCATTACATATTATGTGACTATTGGCTATTCGGCTATTCTGCTATGCTATTAACCTATACTAGTTCCTTTCGAGTTTGTGTTGATTGTACTTTCTTTTTTTTAGCTCGACCTCTGAAGTCGGAACCTATTTTAATAAAAAAAAAAGTACAATATAAAAAATTAACTATACAGCATTATAGTATTGAAGTCTTAATATACACCTACCAATGTCAGTTAAATAATGTAAGAACTTCAAATGTTTAAGTCAGATTGTTTATGTATATCAGTATGATTAAATTGATATTATGATTTGAAATTTGAATTATAATATTTTAGTATTTATATGAGTAATTAGATATTATATAAAAAAAATTTATTATTAGTTAGTATAATTTTTATCGGCACAAATGTTATACAAATAGTGTACAAATATTTGATAAATTAATCTTCATTATTAGTATTTAGTTGCAACTTTGATTTACAATTATTAACAATAGAAAAAAATCTTAAATTGTTCAGGTAGTGCCTCTGAAAGTGTGGCCCTATACAATTGGATTTTATTATATTATACTAGCTGATCCCGTGCACTTTGTTGCCCATTAAAAATGCCAACTCTATATGAATATGTTTTAAACCAATGGCCAGTGGCGAAGCCAGGATTTTTGTTGTGGGAGGAGGGGGGCTGATCAACTTTTACACTTTTACACATTAAATACATACTTGCACAGATAGATAGCTGAAAAGTGTTAATACTTATATTTACAGTGGCGTGCTCAGGGAGGGGGAAGTTAGGGGTCATATCCACCCCCCCCCCCCTATTGTTTTTTTTTGCCGACCTACAGAAAACCACTTATTAGTTATTACAGCTGTTTAGAGTCATTAATTTTTTATTAATTATTAATTATTAATTTATATCAATAGATTTACAAGACTAATCAATAGATTATAATCTCGATTTCTCATATAACAATTTCCTTATATTGTATTTTTTTTTTATATAATATGTAACAATACATTTGTTGTTTGTTATTTGGTAAAAAGGCATGAAAATATAATACACGGCCCCTAATATATTTTTACAATAGCAGTTGAAAAATATTAAAAATACATGTGCACAATTTTTTTTATAAATATTTAAAGTTAATTTCTACAAAATTTATCAAACTTAAAATTTAAAATGCGGGTAAGTGGATGTCACTCTGCTGTATAGTAGGTTACAAGTGGGTCAATGTACAATGGATTGTATTAAACTTGAATTCAATGATATATGATAATTTGTATCCAGGATAAAAAAATAAATAAAAACCATTGTAAAACCATTAGCTTCTAAAATGATTTAGTAGTTAATAAAAATGTACATATATATATTAATAACAACAATATAAATATAATATACAGTATCCTAGGCTGCCAAACCGTCTCTGCTCAAAACCGTTTTTTGCACACATGATATAAATCATTGAATTTAAATTTACAGTCATCCAATTGTAGCCTACTGTACAGCAGAGCAACTTCCACTTATCTGCTTTCTTTTATTTATTTAAAAAAAAAAATGGTGTCCCCCCATTTAAAATTCTTGGGCACGCCACTGTATAGGTAGTACATTTTTAAATATTTTAAATATAATTTAAGACTTTTTGAGCGACTATCAAAGACCATTAAAATAATTTTTAAATTTTCTTAACATTTCAGGGGGGGGGGGTAGGTTAGCCCCCTCAGCCCCCCCTGGCTACGCCAATGGCAACCAATAATTATTATGATAATAGCTTTAAAATCCATGACAACCATTTATAAACAAAAATTTCTATCGGAATCTCAAAATCCTTGTTTCAGCACCTCCCGGCGCTGGTCCTCTCCCTTTTTAAATTAGCCCATCTTCTGCCCAGAGGTTAAATCTATCTATATATATAAAAATAGCTGATCTCGTGCACTTTGTTGCCAATTAAAAAACTCTATATGAATAATATGTCTTACATATTACCATGGCAACCATTTATATACAAAAAATTCAATCGGAAATTTCAAAATAATATATAAATGGTTGCCATGGCAATATGGACACACAGACAGACAGACATTTATTTGTTATGTATAGAAGAGAAGAAGATAGTAATTATCGTTATGTCAAAAGTATATATGGGAGTCACCCAAGAAATATCTGTTGTCCCTATGCTATTTTTAATACTATACTATATTAACTCAATATAGTAGCATCATAATTAAAAGGTAAATGATTCACGTTTGCTGATGATACCTCTAGATAATGTCTAACATGACAGAGATAAATTTAAACAAACTGTCAAAATTGTCGCTTATTATGTATTTATGAGTGGATAGAAAAATATTTAACATTAATAAATAAGTATGGATGCCATTAGTCACTAATCACTCGCAGCCTCTGATCTCATAGATATAACTTTATAATAGGTATAAAAATTATGTGATACTTATAATATGAACTTAATATATTCTAAAATGTATGTTGATTTAAGATAAGAAATAATTTAAAATTTAAAATATACTCGATATTTATAAATTATATCATAATTTAAATTGTATAAGAATTTCATTGTAAAACAAATTATGTAATATATCTAGGAACTCTATACATCAGATACAAGCTCAGTTAGTATACATACAGTGGGAGTACCTAACCTAATCGGAAGAAGCTTGCTACAGTAGCACGTTGATTTATTTGTAGCAATTAACGTAGCATTGCTACAATACACCTTATGTGGCAAAATACTATAGTGCGCTGGAAATTTACAGTTGGCTTAGCAGAAATTTTCATTTATTTTGTTGCTAGTTAAAAAATATTTTCCTTGGTGATGATTAAAATATTATGATGACTGTTATATTTATTTATATTTAATAATGATGTGTGTATTAGTGAATTTTTCAGGTTTAGTCCACAATTAATTCACATGGTCAAAAATCCAGTCAAGTGACCAAATGTCAAATTAGTTGAAACTACAAGCTACCAATATTTAATAAGAACATTTAAAAAAAAAATTGTGAAAAAAAAATGTTTAAACAATAACGCTAGAAGTAGTGCTCTATATTTTTGAGGGAGTAACTGTAGCGTTAACGAGCAACAAAAACCGGTAGCTTCCTGACCGCTGTATTCATATTAGTTCTTATTACTATCATTTATTATAAGTTGATATGATAAGGAATTATGCTGAAATACGTACATATATAAAATACAAAAACATAATTATTTTTTTTTTAGCCTATATAATTGAGTGGCACCCTAATGTACCTAAGCAATCTAAGTAAAAAATTGAATACAATAGTATTTAATTTAAATGTCATGCTTTTACAAAAACAATGTTGAACAATAGTTGTATTCATTAATTATTGAAAAAATTGATGAAATCAAAATTTCCATGTCTCCGGCGCTTAAAGTAGAAAAAAAACCAGGGGGGACTAATTTCTCCATATAGTTTTAAGCGTTTCATAAATTATTGTATGTATAATGTATATGTAATGTAAGAATAGTGATTATGTCAAGGTGTGTGTACATTAGAGTCTGAACACGAACGAATGCAAGCAATGTTACCGGACGAATTTTAACACTGATCAGATTGCTTTTGACCAAACATAAACTTATGTACAATAATACGCCCGTGTTCGGGTAGACAGTTTAAATTGGTTCTTATAGAAGCGTTCGCTTGCATTTAATTGTGTTCGGGCTCTAATGTAAGCCCGACTTAAGCAAACTCATCCCACTTTTAACCATGAATAATATTAATCCTAATTTGTTAAAAAGGACACTTTTTAACTGTCGTTAGTGGTAGTGGACTGAGTCCACCTGTATCCCCCCACTTAAACCCATGCATATTTCTTAAATTATACACATTGTAAGATAATTAATAACTAATAATATTCATTGACAATCATTTATTTTGCATTTATTAATATTATGACTAGAGGGCGTTTTATTATATGTTGGCATAGACAACATTTTGCATCTGATATTTGATGAAAATATTAATATATAATATACATTTAAACAATACAATATAAATAATTAATAAAGCTTAAAAAAGAAAGAAACATTTTAAATTGTACATAAGCATAAATAAAAAGATTATCACAAAAACAATAAATAATCTAAAATTAAGCTAAAATTATACTTTATCTTAATATAAACTTAGTCTAATTAAAATTGAGAAATATAGAATGACATAAAAAAAAACACAATACATAAAATAACTCTTTCACATCATGATTTGCACTCATTTTGGTCCCAGCGCAACACATTAAACATTTCCCATAATTTATACTATGTAATCGTATTATATTGTTTATTTGTTTAGTATCTTTAAATGCGAGCCTGAACTAATTATTTATCAAAATGTTGAAATCAACTTTATAATAGGTATATTATATATGACATCATAAAAATTATCATATCATTCATTCGTGCTATAATTATATAAGTATAGTTAAGTAAATCATTATTTTATTATTTTGAAGCACCAATTGGGTATGTAAGGTTTTAGTTTAATTTAATTTATGTCAATATTCAATAACATGTTGAGTATTTATTAATTCCTATATTATTCAATATTTGTATAATAGCTAAATGGCACAAGACAAAAAAAAATCTTTAATTTATTTAAATATTAGATTTATTTTTACTAGATAGAAGAAAGATGTTTTGTAGAGTTATTATAACAGACATTTTATTGGAAATTCCAAGTATGTCTTTAATATAATACTAATGATGTCTAAATAATGTACCTCAAGTAGAACTTATAATCAATTATTAACCTATAAAATCTACGAATTATGCCATAGTAAATTAATATTAAATAAGTTATATCACGTAGAGTTCAGAGTGCAGTTGATCATTCCACTTTACTGATCCGTTTTCAATTATGTAGGACACAATACTAAAATAATAATAAAGCAATATATATTAATAACTTGTTTACTATGTACTTTTTTACTACTTATCAAAGAATGTTGCACTGATTGCCAACTATTGAGAATAATAATTCTTTGATGCACGGTCAAAAGGAGTTAAGTTACGTTCTGTTAAAAATCATGTTTTGACTTTTTTACATTTGAAAAAAAAATTTCAAACTTTTAATAAATCCTACTGAAAAATCATAATTTTTGACTTAACACCTTTTGATAGCATACCAAAGAATTATTACAAACAATTAAAAGTGTTAAATGTTTTCAGTACCTAATAACTTAGGAAATATTGTCTAAGATATGTTTTTTTCTCAAATTGCTTAGTTTAATATACATTTTAGTTGATATGTGGGGGTGGAATGGCCGAGCGGACTATGGCGTCGGTTGTAACGTGCACCATTGCCGGTTCAAATCCCGGCTACGGGTAGCATCACTCTCTGAGCAGGCAACTGTCTAGACCGCCTTTCCCCAACCGGGCATGGCAGAAACCTACGGGTGCCCAAATAGAAATTCTATCAAATAGGTGTCCGAACTAAACCTTCGACATTGCACCATACGAAAAAAAAATAGTTGATATGTGTATTGTGAAGTCAGTTGATTATTATTTATAATTATTTACCATGTTTAAATACAAAAGAGTAATAAGTAATAACCCAGGCTGCTGATAAAACTGGTTTACATATTGTATTTCTCTTTTTATTCATAATTCCCCAGGCTGTTATTTACAATCGGTCAGCAGATTCTAAATTTCAAAATATTTAGGATATACATGTGATCAGAAGGAAACTAACACTTTAAACTCTAAATCGTTGAACTCAATAATTGGCATTTATGCATAAATTATAGTACGTATTTATGTAAAAAAAATAGTGAAGTTGATAAAATCAAAAAGAATTAAATGTAAGAAATATTGTCCTATCTTATAATAATCAATATTTCTTGTTCTAAATATAAGTAATATTATATTTTTTTTCATTGTTTTGATGTAGGTATTTAACTAGCATTACAATAAAATTAGTGAATAACTTAAGAACATAATATTTACCTTTGAGAATGTAGTCTGTTAGTAATGTTGGTACTGTGGGACTGTCTTCGTTTATTGCTTTTAATACTAAAAATTTTACAATTATAAATTTATAGCTTATCAAATCAATTAAATAAATAGATAAATTTATTCTTCATACTTTTAATGAGAACTTGAAGTGCCTGATTACTTAAAGGTCCACTATCCAAATGGTATGGTATGACAGTGGTTAAATACTATAAAATATCAGATTGTAAATAATAGAACAATTATAAAATATATATATATATATAACCGTGCAATACAAAACATACTTTAGGTTCATTTGTTACGTTTTTATTTGTATTTCCTGCTCTCGAGTTCCGTTTTTTCTCAACATGATATTGTCTTCGTCGATTTTGAACGGCCAATAACAATGATATAAATGAGTTTTTTAATTCTTTTTCAAACTCCAACTCATCTCTTAAGGCCAGTTCTGTAATTAATGTTTCAGAATAGTCTCTGATCAGCAACTCTAACTCCATATAAACTTCATTGAGTTGAGATACATTCAATGTTTTTAATTCTATAAAAGATTTACAGTATTAATATAAAATATTTTAAAAATAGGCTTTATTGAACTAACTTTCTTCTAGCAACGGTGAATGAACCTCCTTAGGATGTTCAGAGTCCGGAGTACACTCATTTGAAGTACCCTCCTATAGTATAAATATATGTTTTTATAGTATCTAATGGTTAACAATTGATATTTAATTACAAAATGTTCAACATACTTCCATAATATCATCAATTTCTCTTATCACTTCATCAGCAGTTGGAGGTTCAATGTCTGCACTGGGACCTGACAATATCAAAGTATGCAAATCTAAGTCGTTTGAAACAGCTTCATCTTCGCTGCTAAGGTCATCTGAAGATTCGTCCTATTCAGAAAATTGTTTACATTTAGTTTGATATCAATTATTATCAAGTCACTATAAATTATATTGTTTTACCTGGATGTTGTTATTCAAATTAAGTACTGGCAGTTGAACTTTGCGTGCATATGACTTGGACCAATCAATAGGAAGAATATTGCCAAAATTTCCCGTGATTGTCCACCACATTCTAAAATGAGAAAATATAATTTGTTTATTGGTATTTGAATTAATAAATATTATTAAATACTAATGATATTATTGATATACAATAGACGAACATTCAGAATTAAAAGTAATTATTGAATTAGATTTAAGTTATCATAATATTTTGTAAGGTAACTATTTTTTTTTAAACTATTAACTATATAATAGACAATTGTTATAAACCTATTATGTATACAATATACATGTATATTACACATTGTATTCATATATTATACGATATGAATAATGAGTAGATAAATAATTTGGCCTTAGCCCATTAACTCGGATGAGTAATATAAATTACTACTAATTTAAAAGGGACAACTCAACAAACCATACGTTGAAATTTTAGAGGGCAACTCGAATAATTGACCTTATACATAAGTAATGTTATGGCAATTATATGTGCGCTTTATATATGCATACAATTTTTATGAGCAATTTTGTGACTAACCTAAATGCCAATATAATATTATAAAAATAGGTACACAAGTAATTTTAAATATTTTTCTTAAACTTTAACATTTTACATTATATTGCAGTATAATAATTTACATAATATAACAAAACATAATTTTATTTTAATGTATTAAAATAATAAATAGTTATAACTGGGATTATGATATCGGTACTAAATTCACAAAGATAAAACTTAGAAATTATTATGTATTTGGAATATGAATTGTTATAACTTTATAAGATGTAAATAAATTGCGATTTCTTTGCACTCTATGAAAATAAGCATTTATAGATAAATCGATCATATGGAAAATTATGTTATTTGTTAATTTTTACTTAATTCAAATTTCACTCCCTTTGCTCAAACAATTTTTAAAATATAAGTTTATTATCATACCTATGTCCTATGCTAACCATCTTTTTTGAATTTAAGTACCTAGAAAATAATAAAAAGTACCTATACTTATATCCGTTTCGGTCTTATACAAATATATTCCGTGAAAAGGGTCGTCTAAATTTCTATCTATTATGTTAATTATTGTCTACAGCAGTGGTCTTCAAACTTTTTGGACTCGCGACCCACCTTTTAGGCCCGCATTTTTCGCGACCCACGTAAGCTTTGAAGAAAAACAAAAACCAAGTTAAAATTGCTTGATGCCTATATTGTATAGTAATACCTATTATAACTGAATAAACTGCGAATATACTGTGGTTTGATACCCATTATGTTATAGAATATAGATTATATAAACTGAATTTTATTTCATTTATTAAACTTATTTTTTATTTTAAAAAGAAGACGTATCGCGACCCAAAAATGGGTCGCGACCTACCGGTTGAAGACCACTGGTCTACAGTCCACTCAAATTTAAATGGTTTGATAAGTAAATAGCCAAATAGGTAGCCAGGTAGGTGATACATAAATTTAAAATACTAGACTTACTTTGCTTGAGAATTAGGTTAATGTTAATTGCTAGAGTGCGTCATATTATCAATGTTGTCATTATTATTTAGACTTTTATCTTAAGTTTTTTTGTACCTTAATTATTACGAGCTAACACGTTAATATACCTACTTATAGTAAGTTAATAGTTTAATTCCAGATTTAAACACTACTACTTAACCGTTTACATGGAATTTCAGTGTCTAATAACAAGGGCGTGTGAGAAACATAATATGTAATAAACAGTTAAGTTTTGAAATTTGAAGCCCCATTTTTTTAAGTATATTAAGTTCGGACGTCGTCACGTCGAACGGTAACTACATAATATATTGTAATTGGAGGTAAAAAAAAGACAGAAAATAATATACCTATCATTTAATTATAATTAATAAACAATAAAATAACGTGATTATAATTTTTCGGAGACAGTGTTATATCGCGGTAAAATTATTAATTACCAAAATTAACTATCAGAAAAAGTGTTTTTTCACTATGTTATAGCTACGGCAACATTAAACATTACCTACCCAGGTACATTAATGTATACAAATTTATAATTGTTTTAATGAAATAAAATATTATAAACACGAATATGATACACCTAAATGTGGGTGCAAAAAATACATATCTACTCACCTACCTAATAATACACAAATACGTACTTCCTTACATGAACCTAAACTCTTATGCTCTGTGATTATCTATACTGTATAGATATATTTTTAAGTAGTCTAAAAACACGTTAATAGCATCAAGATGGGTACCTATAGGCTATATATGTAGTACGTACATAAATTATATATATATATATATATAATCTGAGTTTTTGAGACATCTGCCCTACACTCCTACATGCATCACAAATCACAATTACATTTATTATGTAGTAGGATTGGTAAAACTACTACTTTAGTGCACCCTACAGCCGTACCTACGTAGTCCGGTAGTCGTTAAGTGCCAGAACGTGTTTCAATTTTGAAATAATCTTAGATAATCTGCTAGATATATCTTAGGTTCCTAATTAGAAGAGTTTATATTTTGTTATTTCGATTTAGTTATATTTTATAATTTTACTGTATAAAATGAAAAATCTAAATAAAAATTTGGCATCAAATTGTATTGAATATTTATAATAGTATGTAGTTGAAACTTGTAAATATACAATATTGGATACGGAATATAGATAATAATAATAGTATAGCCTATAGGCACATACTGGTAGATAGATACATAAACAAATTTACTTCCGCTAAAATTATATCATTGTACGTTAAAGTATAAGTATATATTATATTATTATTATTATTCATATTATCAAATTAACACCAACTATATATCGTGGGATAGTTTAAAATATTTACAGAATCATCACATAGGTAGTAGATACGTTATGTAATTGCGACCATTCTTATAGGAGCAGCCGGCCCCCAGGCCCTATATCATTATTAATACACGAAACGTGATCAGTGATCACGATTCAGCATTTGATTTTATTTAATTCACTAGACACTAGTATGATAAACAGAGATAGAACATTAAATTTAACACATAAGTACATAATATATATTATATATTTTTTGTAAAGACATTTTAGATATTTTCCTTTGACTTATTTATCCCGACGATTATTTGAATGACACGATTTTAATTAATGTAGGTGCTTCATTTACAATACCTATCGTATCGTTAATTCCTTTATGGTAACTCCGCAATGGACAAGCGGCCGTGGGTCATCTCCAACACTCTGTGACCAATATAACAATACCCATATATTATGTATATTTTATTTTTGTTTTTTTTTTTTTTATATTATAACAATAATCAATACCAGCTATTATTATAATTTAAGGGGATTCGATACCGTGATTTTCTGTTTTTGTTTAACACACGAGTAGCATAGTATTTTAGACGTGTTTTTTGTCAAACATACTAATTGATCTAATGAAGCGATAAGAATTTTGAAAATAGATTTGAATTTCCGTCAAATCTACTTGAAATTGACTTTCTCACTATTTTTTATATAATCCCCCAAATTCCTAAAAATGTCATATAGAAAAAGAGTATTTAAAAATTGTTGTATTTCAAATTTCGGAAAAGTTAAAATCAAAAAATCAAAAATGTGGGAATGTCGATTTTAAGTAGACTTGACGACAAATTCAAATCTGTTTTTATAATTCTTATCGCTTCATTAGCTCAATTGGTATGTTTGGAAAAAAACACGTCTAAAATACTATATCGCGCGTATGTTAGATAAAAACAGAAAATCACGGTATCGAATATTTGAATCCCCTTAAGATAAAAAAATCTTCGAATGTCAACTATCAAGACGTGTTAATTACCTTATCTTAATATTACTCAAAAAACAAATGTAATGAAACATTATAAAACATTTATTAAAAGAAAAAAATTAACCAAATTAACACAAAAATTAGATTTAAAAGTCACTTTTAGAAGAATCTTGATGCGATTATAACGACTGCATGTCTGCATGGGTTCAAATGAAGTCTCGGTTACTCGGCCTACTCTATAGTTACTATAAACATGTGCATCATTATGGTGGCGGTATTAAAACTGGTTTTTTAGTTTTTACTGTCTACAGGTAGTATATCCGAGATAAATCCACATGTTCATACACAGCAGAAAGACGTCTATGCAACGGGTTATAATTTCATGTTATAATAAGCATGAATCATCTTAAATTATTTGTGTACAAAAGATGGTCCAAACTATTATAATATTATCCAACAACTGGTATTTTTCCTGTGTATTTTGTTAACATAATAATATTCGTTATTACAAAATATAAATTATGGGTGATTTGGTCGTAATTGTAATTTGTCACATACACCAAATATTAGGTACTTATAATTTATAAATACAAATCAATCGATAGGTAAATCCTGCTTTAAATATTTATTAATTTTATCAATGTATATCAAATATCAATTGTATTGTTTAGATTGGTTAATCGGTAATAACAAGTAACAACTATTTTCCGATTATTAATTGGTTTGTATGTAAGTATTATGTATTCATCAACAAGAAAATAAAATATATAAGATTGAACCAATATTACGATATCATATATTACCAACAAATCAAGTACATTGGTTCTACGTATACATTGTTAGCACACATTTGTACAAGCAGTTTGCGCACTATATTATATATTGTTATCTCTATATGATGATACACGCGCAACACAACAAATTTGCGTTCAGTAGAACCTTGTTCGGTTAGGTCTTGTAGTAGAGTGAATTCACTTTATTATTATCAAACTTAAAGTTAAGAACATTATCTGTGGACTGTGTTTACTGTGTTGACTGACGTTGGAATATTTACGTACGTTTTTTTTTCAATTAGTATGGGTACAACTGTACAAGTTATGAGTATGTAAAATATTACAATTTAAAAATGATCATAATATCTTGCTTCATGATTTAAAGATTGATGATAGGTTATCACTCTAATACTAAAGCTAGTACTTTAGCTAATATTAAAACAACACAAAGTTGGTTCTGCTGAACGCAAATATGCTATATTACGTATGGGTCAGAGAGAGAGTGCACTGAAATCCTCTCAGAAGTTAATGATTTTAATCCCATTTTGGGACAAAATTAGGTATATACCATATTACGTGTTTACTAACAGACTACAGTTTAGTTTATTGAAATTTAATGATTGGTATGTTAAACATATAGTTATAGATACGTAGGTATTAATGAAAAATATAATTTCTACATAAATTCGAGCAATTAATACATTACTAATTCAAGTGAAAAAAATATATAATATTATGTATACGTATATTATTTTCATATATCATAAAAATATGAGAGATCGGTTCAACAACTTTCACCAGAAAAAAGTAACCGACTACCTACCTATAGGCTATAACTTAATAGAGTTTATCATGACGTGTATGGTGCACCAAAGATACCAAACGTTTCAAAACAACGCAACGTCATTGCCCGTTGGTTATTACTTATTAGTAGATACAGCCAATAGCCATACTGATTATACCTAAATATTACTCTGTAGGTAATACTGTAATATGTATATTACCTACACTATTTATAAATTATAATCAGTGATAGCATATATTAGGTACAAAATATTCCCAATAGATAGGTACCTATATAATATTATAAGGATTATGCCAATATATATTATTACACTTACGGTTTATTTATTACTTAAAAGTTAACACTATAGTACTTATGTAGTTATACATAAAGAATTATAATTGCATATAATTTATAATAAATAATAACACATTAATACATAGATATTTTAATAAAATGATATTATTTCGAATAAATAGTTTCAATCTTAGTTCATTTATTTATATTTTATTTTAACAACTATATTTATGTTATTTAATAAGGTATCAAGTATTTAAATGTAGGTAATAACTATTATAATTTATAAAAGGTATAATGATGAATGATAATCATGTAGGTTGTAGGTACATCATAATCATAAACATTTGTATCAAAATATAATATTATATAATAGTCAATATATTATAAATAATCATTAATTAGAAGTACTTTTGTCAAAAAATAGGTTTTAAAGTAAACGAGTAAATGACAAATCAACACTCACCACCTAAACAATAACATAAATCTTGGAACTTTGGCAACGCTTTATGTAGTATAAAACGTTCAGATTGTTTTGACAAAAAAGTTAAGTTAAAAATAGCCAAGTATCTATATTATGTTATATCTGGATGATATTATATTTCAAAACTAAAATTTTTGCATTTAAGGCCTAACCTTGAACTTTGGATAACAGCCAGCGTATTTAATTATGTGTGTGAATCTATAACAGACGTATTGTAGGTTATTATTTATATAACATAACAGTTGATGATTTACTTCTAATTTTAGTTCCAGAATGCCTGATGTTATGCTATTAAACACCTAAATAACAGTTTCGAGCAGCCAAATTTGATTAAATGCTTACAGTTGTATGTGTCTACAGAGAATTCATTTTCTTTAATAAAATGTACTAATAATTTATAGAAATAGTTATAGTGCATAATAATGCAAATTGTTACAATAAACATGAATTTCCATTCATAATAATAGAATTGGCTTGTAAGTTGTTATTGATTAAATATAATAAAAATAAATAATTTTACAATAGATCAATAATAATTATAGGCATTTAACCTAAATTACTCAATCGTTATGAAAATTATTTTTTTAATTGACCTAATTAATTATGGTAAGATGTAAACAAAATATTTTAAAATTTATAATTCGATGTCTTATTTATACCTAATATAAATTGACTATTTAGACGTTTACCTAATTGTTTACATAAAAAAGTAAAATAGTTTTTCTTTTTGTGACGGTTTTCACCGGAAATTCTCAAAAAACATATAATAATAATATTATGTTAAAAAAATATTGTAATAATAATATAAAAATAATTTTTATTTTAAATGTATTAAAAACCATGATATCTAATAAAATAGTTGTAATGCGTAATGTGCGCGGTAATAGGTTTAATCTAAAGTTTAAGAATAATGTGTGAAACAACATTCTGACATCCTATATTTCAACAAATAACCGGGATATCGCATATAATATAATATTATAATATGTACCTATATATTATATATGGTCATAAATATAAAAATAAATTTAATAATTTAAAAATGCCTGATTTTTATTAATATCATCAATTAAGCATTAACTTATAGGTAATTTTAAATATCGTCAATATAGTATATCTTAAGTAATAACTACCTAATAAATATGTCAAGGGTAAAATGTTTCTTTAATATAGATATAATATATTTTGTATAATATTGTATTATTAATGTTGTTGACAGCAAAATTATCAATTAATGATAAAAAAAATCTGATAGTTCATTTAGTGTCTTTGTGCGACTTCCTCTGTTACACGTGCTCCATGTTATAGTCAAATGAAATGGTAATAAAACATAAAATCACTTATTACGAGTTATTATAGTACAAAATTATTATGCACACGATTTTGAACAAATATTTATGTGTATAATATAGGTATATTGTAATATATTGTGTGTAGGCTTACTTCGTTGGTTCGTTCACATTTACAAGGTAAAACTATAAATTTCGAAACGTATGTTGGTATCTACCTATAGTAAAATAATAGCGAAGTATATTATTCCATATTATTATTTATTACCGTCGTAGCCATCAACTCGTCACAATACACATTTGACAACATTTGTTATCGTGATAATAATGCTTCTCGTCATTATATTATTCATTCGTCGTCTTAATAAACGAATGTATACGGTTTGCGGTGGTGATTCACTTATTCGCGTGCCGAGGCGTAACGATCTCATTGTAGTCGTAAGCCGTCCACCCGTAAATAATGTATATTGTCTTAGGTCGAGTAGGCGAATCGAGTTTTCACAGCCATTGGAATCTTAGCGAATACACCGCACACGAAAATATACAGGTAGGCAAACATTTGTTTTAAATTGGGAACCGTAGAGTTGAAATATGTAATTTGTAGATGCGAATTATATATGATTATCGTAGGTGTTGATATGTAATAGATAGAAAGGCACGACTATGGGAATATTTGGTTTTTGCTTGTATGGACCGTGTGTTCATGCCGCATGCGCAGCTGCGATTATCGGCTGAGAAAAAAAGGTATTCGGTTAAATGACGACGATGACGACGTTCGATCTATATATGTAATGTTTGACCTACAAAACTATAACAACATAGGTAGCAATCTAACATAGGGCGAGGAGTCACTGTTTTTACCGGGGTTTTTACCTCGGTACATTTTTACCTCGGTACACAGAAAAATGGCTTAACTCAGTGGTACATTATACCCCATATAATATAATGTGTACCTATATAAAGACTAAAAGACAGGTAGGTACTTGCATATTACGCCTCACTAGAAAACCATTAACCGAACTATATACCAATATCATTTATGTTGTATACAATATAATGGCGTGCTGTTATTATAGACCATTGCGGCACTGCAACACTTCAAATCGAGCATTTTAAAATACAATCAACCTACAGCCAATAGGTAGGTTATGTAGGTATACCTATATTATTTGATTCTTACCCTGTAGTCTGTACGTGCACATTATAAAATATAGTTAATAGGTATAATAGGTATATTATATTAAAATCCTCCCTGCCAGACTCACCCTCCAGTAAACAACAACAATAATAATAATACAACCGAATAAATAAGCCAATTATCATCATAATATAGAGATTAATTATTATAATAATAATATTATCACGGGATCTGGCGTGTGGGTACAACTCACTGGCATTCGTTCATTATTTCTTCCTGAGTCCTGATCTGAACCGGCGCTAATTTCTCCACGGACTCCTCGTAATCGCAAAAGCATCTGGTGATTTTGTCGTCGAACGTGTGCACCAGGTCTTCCAGAGACCCGCTGAATGTCTCGCCAAAATTGTCCGTGTCCGACGTCGTCACCTCCACGCCGACATTGTTGTTGTTCGCTCCACACTGCGTGCACGACTTGTTCGCCGGCTCCAGAGCCCTGCTGCTGTTGCTCAGCATGTTGTCCAGTTGCTCCTCATCCACGTCACGTACACTACCACCCGAAGTCAGCTGACTATTTCCCTGATGATGATGATGGTGATTGTGAAGGTTGTGTTTGGCCGACTGCTGCAGCGGAGAGTCGTCGTCCATCATTTTCGTCCACTCGTCCGACTCTTCGAACTGCGCCAGTGGCGCTTCGAACTTCAGTTCGGCCATTTTGTTCATCATATCCAGCATAGCTCTCGGGAAATACGCGTTTGGACTGGCCGACGGCGATGGATAATATGAATAATAATAATAATGTAGATAGGCCTACCGGGACGAGACGAACGTACGTAACCAGACGACACAAACACTAACAAGACGGGAACGCGAACAACAAGGCACGCGGTCCGAACGGCACTGAGCACTGAGCAAGTAGCAACCACCGTGAAACGGTCGCCCGCCGCCGTAGGGATCGTGACCGCTTGGCGCCGCAAATGCACGGAGCGGTGACAGTGTCGCGCATGTACGGTAATTATTGTACGGCTACGTTCAATCATTATTATACTAATAATATTCTATCGTATATTCGTATACAAAGTTGTTAATTTTTCTAACACTTATCCGAGTTTAATCATTAGTTTGGTTATTATTACTCATAGACGAGTTTTCTTTTTTTTGCCCCGACAGCCGTTGTAGTTGTACAACGATATTATTATGTCGTCACTCTGCTACGAATTCTGGCGACCGAATTCGTGAAGATGCTCAAAATAACAAACATTCTTGACAATTAAAATGGTTCATTAAGGATTTAAACTGTGTTCTTTAGTGTCGATGATATATGGTTATTTTATGAAACTTTATTGCAGTTGAACGTATTTATGCAATATTGTCAATTTCAACATTGTTTTACAGTATCTGCGTTAAATAATATATATAATATGCCTAATGCCTATACTATAGGTACGTAATACATATTTTTACTATATGCATTTACAACTTTCATGTTGGTCATACTGAACGTGTTATTTGGTCGAATAATTTTCAAAAGGCTTGCTGTGTACTGCGATTGTGTGTATGAGAAAGGAGCTCGCGCATAAAAGGGCGGAATGTACCGTCCCCTCACTCTACTCCCTTTAACGCATACTATTGATCCGTGAACACTGTGACCACTTGCTGCTGCGTATGTTTTCCCAGAGTATTTTAAAAATACAAAATAAAATATGAGATGACCCTTGAAAATGTATTATTAATAAATAATAATAATTATGCATATATTTTATTGTTCAGATTTTTGTCATTTCATACATTAGGGAATACAGTAATTAATAATTATGTTTTTACAATCGTATTCCCGGCGTAAGTGACCAGTATAGGTGTACAACGAATTTAATATAATATAGGTAGACAATTAAAAGTTGAACAGTTTCCTTTTTTACCAATAATAATTGGGTTTCCTTAAACCAAAACGTAATAGATCACATTACTGATTACACGCCATGAGTTGTGACTTAAAGCCTATGTGTATTTAGTATACAATATCAGAAGCAAAATGATGTGGGTAGGTACTTTAAACTTTTAAATAATTATGATTTTTTTAATAAATTATGACAAATAAACTTATGTTTATGGAAATCATTAAAATTTAGGTAAATTAGATAAACCAATTGAAAATAAGATTCCCATCCAAAAGCAATTCAATAGAAATGAATCCATTACGTTGTGAATATTATATGCACCAATTTTACTTACCTAATCAAATGTATTGTATACTTCAAGTATAATACTTGTATATTAATTCTTAACATTACATGATAACATATTAATACTATTTTTTTGAAAGATTATCACAACATGTATAATAATTTAGAAATATTTACACATTTTTAGGAATCGAACACACATATAATAGTTATGACCATTTACCATAATATAATATAGAACAATTAATCATTTACTTTAGGAACCTAGAGTACCTATCTAAGTATTTTATGGAGAATACTAATATAATTTCCTTCTTTATACACTGCTAATATTCATTCAATTTATAGTATAATGTTTTTTTTTTATATCAGGGAAATACTTTATTTGGATTTTTTCATTGGATCTAGCACATATAGTTCATTGTTTCAATTTTTAACGTAACAAAATATAATCCAAATAATATATAATAATCCACTATAAGATGTATATACACTATATGTGTATACATATTTAATCATACTCTGGTTTATTATACAATAAATTAAGTTTATAATATTATGTATGTAGTCGGTTTAATAACATATATTATACATATATTAAATTAAATTGTGTAAATATAAATGTTACTTTTTTAAATATTCAACGCAAAATAGTCTTATTTCTTAAAAAAAAAAATATAGAAAATTGTAATGGAAGAACGTATACTATACTTTTTTCGGTAACTATAATATTATATAGTATGCATGAAATACAATGAAAACTACTTAAAATAACAATTTGTATGGCGCAGGGTATCACGAGAGACGAAGTTCCGTGTGTGCATGGCGCCACAAATATTGCAGTTGGGTGTCTGCACGCAATGAAGAATTTATCCCTATATTAAACATATTTATATAGGTATGGTGTACGGTATACCTACTAAATAATAATCTATATTTGCGTAATAAGTATATATTAGTTTTTAGTTTGATTATAATGGTTTAAAATTTACTCTCAAAGAAACCTACTTGTAAATTATATTACAGTCAAACTTGGTTAACTCGAACTTTTTTAACTCAAAATCGTCGATACCTCAAACTTTTCCCCGGTCCTTAGAGTTAGAATTTTCTATTAATGTATTATCCTTGGATGACTCGAACTTGTTAGCTGGTCCCTTCAATTTCCGAGTTAATCTAGTCTGACTGTAATTAACATTAAATGAAATTATTTAATGTATTACTAAATAAAAAAAATAATTAAATGTAAAAAACGATAGTTACCAACTTACCTATACATTAATTATGAAATTATATCCCATATTATTTTAATTCATATATATTGACCCCCCTTAAAATATGTTTCTTTGTTGCCTACAAAATACTAACAAATTATTATATTAATTATATAAAATATAACGGTATTATAAATGTATAATTAGTTTTAAAGATATCATAGTGTATTATTTATACCTAAATAGAATCTAAAAGTATAGAAGTAATTGATAAGTATTATTATAGGTATGTATTCTTATTTCTTATAAGTTATCACTTATCAGTATTAATTATTATAACAACGGATTACGGATAGACATCTACAACTTACTATCTAGCAATTCGATCTGGATGTATTATTGAATTAAATAAATATTAAATGTCTGCTTATTATCAACTTATTTACTCATTACAATAATTGTATAATATATAAAACAATGAATACAATATTTAAAGCGTATGAAAAAAATAAATACGGAAATCCTCACGTCTGTATACTTTTAAAATATGTGTTGATCTTGTACAGTTGTACATCCAGGAAAAGAGAGATTAATTAAAAAAGGGTGAATGGTTTATTTACAGAATCATTTTACTTCTAATAATAACACAGATACCTTAATAGTCTATATTATTCTATCTATAAATGATAAATTATTATTTTATTTTATTAATTTATTATAGAATAAATAAACTAACAAGTAATAAATAATAATATATTGATTGTAGTATTATATATTTATGCATATTATATTATATTTTATTTTAAATACCAGTATAGGTATGATATCTTAATATCTTATGGCCGAAGTTGTTTTAAAGCTGTATTGATTTTAAAATATTTTTAATTGGTTTATTATTACCTACCATAAATCTGTTAATCATATATACATATATTAATACATATATATATATATATGTATTAAATTAAACTGTAACTTATCCAGTTCAATATATTATAATAGAAAAAAAAACTGTAGACTTATAAAATATAGAATATATAGCCGCACTTATATAGGTATAATATCTACTTACCTATTTTTTTAAACTTCAGTTTAAAATGTTTTAAAAGTTCGTAATTTCTGACTTCATAAATAGATAGGTACCGATTTTGAATAAAATAAGAAAATTAATCGTCTGTAATTTGAAAACTGCAATGTTCCGAATGTATAAAGAAATGGCTGTTAATCCTCTTCTATTTCTATTTCTGGAGTGATCACGACTTACGACTATTATTTCAGACTCCAGCGTTAGTAAATACTTAATTCTTATATGACCGTATGGGCAAACGATTTAAAATATTTTTTTAGTGACGTTTAACATGTAAAAATATATAAATAAGAATTATCATAATACTTATATATAGTTCTATGCTATATAGTATATATAGAATAGAACAGGTTTACACAATTATACTTTATAGTATATACATTATAGTATTATACCTATATGAAATGATGAAACTATTATTTAATGAATTAATCATGAAGTACCTATATAATTTATTTATTTATAAATAACACTGAAATCATGATAAGAAAAGCGCTTATACCTATTATTATATTTAAATACTTCCCCTTTAAATTTGTCTTTTAAAAAGGAGTATCATGTAGCTCATTGGTCTTCAACTTTTTTTGACCCACGACCCACTTTTTTAGGCCCACATTTTTCGCGACCCATGTAAGTTTTGTAGAAAAACAAAAACAAAGCTAAAATTGCTTAATGCCTTATTGTATAGTACTATCTATTATAACTAAATAAACTGAATATACTGTGATTTGATATCCATTATGTTATAGAATATAGGTTATATAAACTACATTTTATTTCATCTATTAAACTTATTTTTATTTTAAAAAGAAGATGTATTGTGACCCAATTTTAAAGCTTACGCGATCCAAAAATGGGTCGAGACCCACCGGCTGAAGACCACTGATGTAGCTTATATAGATATACTACTAAATGCCCATTTAAATATTTAATAATATTAAATAATACTAATTATTATAATACTAATTACTAATTATTAATAATACTCTAAACGAGTAAATAAAAAATTCCTAACAAATAAATATTTTCGTATGCAAATAAACGCTTGACTCACTTTGTGACCGGATTGTAAAAATACCTAACCATTTACAATCAAATAAATATCCATTGTACATTTATACTTCCAAGCATTCTATTAAATTACGTCTTACGTGCAAGTTTACTCATCAAAATAACAGACACAAAGCTTGCCCGATTCTTAAATAATCAATATACCTAGTCTCGAGGTCTTGGGGTAGATAAGTATATAAACATAAAATTAAAATAAATTATTACCTAATTGAGTTCTACTTCAGTGGCACAAGTGAAACAGAAGCCTATAATGCCCTAGTGAAATACCTATATGTAATGTTCTCATCAATATTGAATATAACCCTTTTTAAAATTAAATAATTAATGTCAATGTCACTGTACCTTTATAGCTATATCCTGTTAATCAAGTGGATTCCACTTCAGTAACCACTCACCATTAAAATGCTTATACACAGAAGATTTTTAAGCCACCATCAATCTATGGCTTTTACTGCAGCTGTAGATATACTATATTATGCATTTTAAGATATATGTGTTTCAATCCAGAGTTCAGTTTGAATCACCTTTATTATTAGTGAATCATATTCATTCACTATTATATTATATTACTTTATTACTAAGCAGGATGTCTCAACATATGTTTGTCCTCGAACAAATACCGGCGCGTCCGCCACCGTTTATGTTGTATTAATCTCCCACCTCATGTCTGAAGGTACCTACCTATACTTTAAAAAACTTACAACCCTATTTTAAATATGAATGGATATGAATAATTCCAGTTTTAAAATATCAACAAAAATTAGTTTTATTATTCGGCATGTTTATGAAGTTAGCCTCCCGACTTTGTTTGATTCTCAAAGTATGAATTGTAATTTAAAGTACTCTATTTGTAAGTAAATGTAAGTTGATTTTCAGAATTTGTTAGTTCATCGGGCTGACTTCACAAACATTTATTCGGCAATCTATTTCAGATTTTGAATTACAATTTTTTTTATTTTGTGTACAAACAAACTAAAAAATACTTACATTTATAATAATGAAGTATCTTTCAAACTTCAAGTATAGTTATATGTTATTTAAAAAACCCGGGCAAGTTATACTGCTGTATAATAGATTTTTAAGTGTACCTCACCATTAAGTATAGATCACTTTAATAGTTTAATGATGTGTTAAATTTGAATTAATTTATAAATTTTCACATGCGAAAAATGTTTCTAAGCGCAGATACCTAGAGTCTTAACTTTTTAAGGATGTTTTATGATATATTTAGGTCAGCAATGTTAGCTATGTATAAAATGTTAAAAAAAACATACAGATCATAATAAGACCAATATTATAGGTACATTCATCGCTCCATTTAGAATTTAAAACAGATATCTTAAAAAGTTATTAAGGTACCTCTGGTAGTCTGGTACTATTATAAGTAGTAACAATTGACAGGACAGGTACAATAATATACCAATGCCCAATGGTGTGCTTCTACTTGAGTTTTACATTTATAGCTATTTGCACCAACCGACTGTGCTAGATCATTTGTCTCTTTCGGGCCTCACCTATATATAATTCGCATTTCGCACTTTATATGTATAATTGAAGGCTTATAGGCTATAACCGAATATAACATTATCAGCTAGTAAACCGTTGTGGAGATATCTATTAACAATATAATTATGCAGTTTCGTAATTAGTTCGTAGTTTCGTAAGCCTCAAACGTTACTCAAACCTAACCTAACCTGCAAGACCTAGCTAGAATTATACCATACATGTTTAAAAATAATATAAAAATAATTTATTTCCACGGGCACAAACAAACCATTTATCTTATAAATTTTGTTTATTATTTACCTATACATACATTTAAATACAAAATAAACTACATAAAGTTTCTATTCAAGAGATGAAAATATTGAATATTGAATTATGGTATGGCCCTTCGTGCGCGAGTCCGACTTGCACTTGGCCGGCTTTTTAACTATGAGATTTTAAAAAAAATTAATTGGTATAATTTAAATTCATAAATTAAAATATATTTAATGTATTAATAATAAAAAAAATATTATACCAACAACTCCTGCTGTAACATTATTATTAAATATAAAAAGTAAATACGAATTGTACGAGTATAGGTAATAGGTATATACAATCAAATTACGCTGTAAGAGCTGGTAGTTAATAGAAAATAGAAATCCATAGTACGCTACTCAACATTTTTTCTCCACAGGGAAAACCTATGAATCATAAATATGTTTTTGTTAATAAGTAACTATGACAACGAAAACCATTCAAAAAATTGGTCAGAAACAAAAAACGTGTATACAGCCAAAAATATATTATTTATGTTAAAAGATTGTACACAATAGTACCTACCTAGGTAGTAGCCAGTAGGTATAAGCATTATATAATTATAGTACTAAATATTAATCTATTACAGTAATACTTGTCGTAGACGCTCCCTTAATGACTAATGGATGTAAAGCATAAAAATCACAAAATTATTCTAGGTAAAAAATTACGCTATATATTATATACGTACTATCAAACTCCTTTAATTAAATTCATGCATAAATCAGTGCATCAACAGTCATTCATCACGGCTGCCGACGCATTTTTCCATTCATCGGTGTAACGGTCTTATTATGTTTTTTTTTTTTTTAAATTCTGCTTATTTACTTCATAGGTTTAGTTTTTATTTATATTTTCAAATTGACACAATTACAATATCCAAGAATTAATACTAAAATATTCATTGTTTTCTTTTTGTTGTCTCAGCTTAGTTGCATCATTGACATAATAAATAAACTAAAAGCATGATATTTACAACACTGTCAACACTATTCATTTAAATATATAATAATTATAATCATATATTAATATAGTTATACATTATAATAATATCTAACGCTTAATTCAATATATTATGCGTCCATATACTCTATACTAGTATTGTCGTATTGCTGTAAACAGTCATAGGCGTAAATAGGGGAGGATTTAGGGCTTAGGGTATAAGCCTCTCAAATCTCAAACGCTAATTGCGCCAATGTACCTAGTACCTACTTAAACAGTATATTTTCAATTTCGGTTCGCTCGTATTGTCGATTATCTCAGTGGTTCACGGAGTTACTATAAAAACAGAAAATATCAAACGATACTTCGATATCATAGAACATTAATTATGTTCCATGTCCCAAAGGTCAGAAGTCTCGTTTCACCCTTAGTTTCTCCATGGCAAATCAATATATTCAAATCATAAATAATATTGATTTAAATGCAGGGTTTTTACAGTTTTAGGAATGGAAGTTCTAAATTAATGGCATAATAATATAATAGATTACATTTTTTTCATGTACCTAGTTAATTTTTTTTAATTTTCAAGACAGCCGATTTTTTATCACATTTTTTAAAACAGTTATTAAATAATGTTAGTGTTGTCGGTGTGACATTAAAAATACATAATTTATTTATCTTAAGTCCCGTATTTTGAATTTTGAAATCTGGCAACTATTGTTGATATAACATTGTATATTTGTATGATGGTTTTTGATGATCTAGTTATTCAATTCCATAAATTTGCAGTACAGCTTATCTCCAGCTTTCATTATTTCGGAAGTTCTGTACTAGGTAGTAATTAAAGACATATTATTTTATAGTAGATACAACAAAAAAGTCATAAATTGCGCGATTTTATACTAAAGAGGGAATTCAAACGATGCTGTATCGTCGTCCGTTATCAAAGGTCGTCATCGGACCTTGAGTTTGGTAGGTACACAGGTACACTCGTATACAGTCATATATTATTAGTTCGCCTATATTATATTTACTAGCTAACCCGCCCGGCGTTGTCCGTGCCAAATATTTGCTTTTTAAAAAAAAAAAATATATTTGTAAAACAATGTAGATAATATATGCCTTGTTATTTCTACCAATTGTATCTAATAGTAGGTAATATTATAATATGTAACCAATGGCAACCATTTAAATAAACCAAAAAAAAATGTTCTTTTTCATGTGCTGAAACAAAGCTGATGTGTGAACTACTCTTTAGCTACTTGTAAGAGTTCGTTGAAAAAATATGCTATAAATACCTTCCAAGTCTTTAGGAATCTATTATTCCTATATTTATTGAAAATGGTCCAGTAATTTTCGAGTTTATTAACTTCGGATAAATCAACATCCAAAATTATATATATATACGATATAGGTGTACCTACATGCTATATATAAAAACAAATCTTGGATGCGGGCTCATGCAAATCTAATATATTATTTTGTTTATGTATAGGTACCGTACATACGGTATGTACGTATATACCATATACGGTTGCCATAGGCGCAAATAGCGTTTGAGATTTGGGGGTGCTAATAGGGCTAATAGGGCCTTAATTTGATAATATTGAATACGCTTAATACAAAATGTAGGAAATGTTTGGGGGGGCTTAGCCCCTAAAGCCCCCCCCCCCTATTTGCGCCTATGACGGTTGCCATTGGTTACCAGCAGCTTTTGAAGTAGAGTCTCTAATCCGGCAAGTTTCCCGGCGTGCGTTTCGCTCCTTCAGATAATCAGATGTTTCAGCAGATCTCTTGGCTGTCATTTGCAGAGCATACCTGGTTGATTTACCAGTGTTTAATTTTTTGGGTAGCATTTCAAATAATTTCCAGTATTTAATGATTTTTGACTGACGAGTCCAAAGATGGCTTTGTGTGTGAAATTCAAAAACCATATGAGTAAATGAACTATAATGAAAACTATAGATAATGATAAAAATTTGATTTTCTGTAACCAATGGCAACCAAAATAAAATGAATATATAATATTTCTACCAATTATATCTATTAGTTATATAATATGAAGCTAATGGAAACACTATACATAGGTAAACAAAAACATATATTCGATTTGCGTGAGCCAAAACAAGCCCTGCTCCTAGAATTTTTTTCAAGGGGGAGGCTAAATTAAAATATTTTTAAATAGCAATAATATTAATTTTTAAATATGTACAGAAATCCGAAAGCATGATTGTGCACGATATTATACTGACTTGTTCAGGAAATAAACTATATTAATACCTATTCATTAATCATTTTTGTACTATGGGTTTTGACTTCGTCGCGGTGATGTTATAGTAAATAAGTAATAAGATTTAAGTTCAATTTGTTAATACAATAGTACCGGCGGGTTACGATAAACCAAATTTTATCGATAAAAATGCAATCGTAAAACTTTTCCTGTTTCGCCTATAATATTTTATGTCTATCTATACATAGTTTCGAAGAGTGACACGACGTCGCAACGATAATAATAGAGAACAGAGGTCTCTCCAATCTCACGGAATTGCTGGTATAAAATACTATAAATACCGATATAATATATGTTTCAATTTCGATATTTTTTCATAGTTTATACCATGGTTTAAAGTCGATACCTAATAAAATTAACAATAAAATTATCAAAATGTTAGGTGCTTAGGCATACTAATAGTTAGAGAACCATTTTTTTTTGGGGGGGGGGGCCTAAAGACGCTTAAGCAAGCCCGTTATTCCCCCCTCCATGGGTGAGACCTTGAACCAAAATAAAATTTATATGAGTGAGCTACGCCCTTCAGCTATTTATAGGGGTTAAACAAATCTGCTGTACCTAAACACCCTCCAAGTCTCAAGGGGACAAGGAATCTGATTGAGTCATGAGCTAACAACCAAACAAATATCTTTTTTTATTTATATAGATATTGATTTCGTTCGACCGCTATTTAGCAACGAATGTTTTATATCGATTTCACAATTTCAGGAAAACACGAGTCATATACTCATATATCACTGGCACACAGTGTTGTGAAATATGGGTGATTCATTTAACGTAACTTATTATTTTCAAAATTTTTTAAAATATTTATTTTACATAAGTTTAAGTAGTTAAAAAACAAATTTTTTCTAATAAAAATATCTTTTACTTACTTGATCCTTAGAGTTTTTTAATTGTTTAATGACAACATGCATGTTTAATTCTTTATTCTGAGGCAGGGTATTTTTTGAGTAGTTTAATATGTAAAAAATCGAATTTACGGTTTATAAGTATTTAAAGTTTAGATAAGCCGAGTAATGGACCAACATTTTGCGGAGTACCCCTGTACCACCCTGCACCGCTAACCATTCATCTAAAATTTAAATATTTATAAGTTATAATCTATATATATATTATGTATATAAGAATCTAACTTGATATTGGAGACGAAGGAAACCGGTTTGTTTGTTTATTTATTATTGTTGTTGTTGTTGTTATTATTATTATTATTATTATTATTATTATTATTATTATTATTATTATTATTATTATTACTATTAATTAATTATTTATTTGTTTGCACTTACATTTTGCCATTTGAAATATATATTATTCATTGAACAAATAATTTATTGTTACATTTTTTCTACCTTATCTCTATTCTATAATAAAAATAATAAAATTTACTACTCAAGTGGTTGGAATTCAAAATGTAGGATATATAATTTTCAGAAATCAGCAATAACAATAACTAAAATATGTAATTATATTATATTATTTGTATAACCGAAAAATAGTCATATGTTTTTAAATTAAATTATAAAAAATCATTTCTTCCGGAGGAAGGTCGGGCAGCTAGTTTATATATAACTTTATAACTTATAAATATACAGGTAACTAATAAACTATACTCGTCCGAAATTTCATTTTTATAGATCTGAATATAGAGTATACTCCGAATTTCTCAATAATATTCTTTTTCGGAATAGTTATAGGAAATAAAAAATGTATGTTATCATTCAAAAGAGTTAAAAACTTAAGAAATTATAACGATTAACGATATAGTGAAAAATATTGTTTTGTCGTTTTAAAATTACGTAAAAGATTTATTTTTAAAAACATTAGTGTTTTCTGAAATAATGATTGTCTTATATATATTATAAACGAATCATCCCGTATGATCATAAGTTTATATAACAAAAGATAAACATGAATTGTTACTACAACCTGTGAGGTATACATTTTTAAATATTGCAACATCTAATAAAAATAAAACTGATACCGAATAATATTTGGGGAGTTAAGATTCGGGTCCCTCTACTCTTGCATACCTATGATGTCCACTGGGCAAAGGCCTCGAAATATTTTTTTACCGGGGCCTCAAAAGTCAAAACTGCAGTTATCGTTATCGGTGCCTATGATCTACCTACTGTATAATATACTCGTACCTACGTAATAATACGGATACGAAGCTAAAATAATTTATATTATAATATTTATTATTCATTTTTCATGCTAAAAAAAAACGTCTGATTGGCGGTGCGTACATTGAAAACAAACCTAAATGGCTTATGAGTTATGAATAATATAATATGGCAAGCAGACGATATATAGTGCTATATATAGTAGGACGCGTTTTCTTTGAGTCGGTCGTGAGTCGTGACGTATACAGACGCCATCGGATTCTCAATCGAACTACAGTTTTCCCGTCGCCGTCCACGAGTGGGTGTTTAATAATTTAGTGGTGTACAGTGTGACAAACAATATCTATAGTGAAATGAACCCTTTCGTTTTATGAACCTCAAGAGTCAACACTTCGCCTGTTGGCTGGTCCGACAAAACGCGTTGACAATTTACCGAGGGATACGCGAGTCGAGTGGCGCTTAAATAGCGGTAACTGTTGCATGAAAAATTGATTAATTTAATGGTTCAATAAAATTAAATGGACAAATCATTGTTCACTAAATCATTCGTTTAAGGGACCATTAGCTCACTACTGATTCATTATATAATATGTTTATAGTGATTGTTCATGCAACCCGGCATGATAAACGTCTAACCTCCTATTAATTAGACGCATAATTAGGTACCATACATTAGTCACCTAAGCTAGCTATATAGTTACCATTCGCAACTCACAAGTTCTTCGTAGGAATAATAGAGCGTAGTTCATACGCCGTAATAATTATAATTATCTTTTAAAAATAATGGGGAGAAATATGACGTGTCGTTTGTGTGTGTGATGGTGTGTCTCATCATAGAACATTAAGTTCCATGGTCTCGGGGCTCTCCATCTCCATACAAATTTTTATTATTTATACTTTGGTAATAAATACGATAGATTATAGCGGTAATCATTTAGATTAAAATTATTATAATCTATACCGTGTAATAAATAATATATTATTATATTTGGAATTTAAAATAAAGGACATTTATTTCAACATCTAGTGGTGAAATTGTTTTACTCATCTAGTCTTAAAGGAAGCTAGTAGATGGCGTTGCCAAATATAAATAAAAACGTTTATAGTGAAAGTTTTCTGATGTTCACTTGTTCACATACTTAAGGGGGCTGTAAGCGCTCTGTTTCTAAGGAGTAAACTATAGGCAATTAGTTTATCAGGTGAAGTCGCGTAGTGCTGTTGTGTGAGTAGTAAATAAACATTTGCGTGAGTGTCTAGCACGCCACTACTACTACAGTACTCTGTACTACCCCCAAATTCAACAACGATATTCATTATAATTTCCGAGAAAAAAATAGCGGTTCGCACGCGCATGAACAAGTCATTGCATTTGATGAAATAATATATTTTGTTCCAAAGAGAAACTAATTTTAATCAATCTAGACCTAAAAGCCTGACAAAAATACGTCAACTCAAAATTATCGGATTTCAATTCTGTAAGAACATTTGAGTTGATCGACCTTTTTTCTGGGTTATTGTGGAAGTCGATTTTAGAAAACTGTTTCACTTTTTTAAAAAATAGACACGAAAGTAAGTTTTTAAATTTTAAAAAAATTTAAAAACTAAGCTAGGACTTAACTATTTAAGAACAATTTTTAAAGAAATATCAAAAATCGATTTCCACAATAACCTAGAAAAAAGGTCGACCAAGACCAACTCAAATCTTTTTACAGAATTGAAATCTGATTATTTTAAGTATGCGTCAAGCCTTTAGGTCTAAAACGTGAAATAAATACGTCGCTTCCAATCTCCTTAACCAGTAACCAGTAAGTAGGTAGTAGGTACTGATAAAATGTAGTCCTATGAAGGGGGAATGACAGTACAACTACACCGAGTGTATTTTTTTGATAGGACTGAAGGAGTACCTATTGTTATATTCGAGTAATTTTTCGAAATTCTAATATATTGAATTATCATACGGGCTTCTTAACTAAAACATATTTATCGTACAACGATATTATTTATAATATTGCCATATGGGTAAATAACAACTCTCAATATTTCAGTTGATTTAAACAAAAATAACCGTCAATAATAATTTTCATTCTCAAATTATTCAATATTTGTACTTATAGGGAAAGATACTTAGATAATGACATCGTTAGTCGTTACTATACGTTTTTTTTCCCCTAAAACGTTTACCTCAGTCGACGAAGAGAATTACTATAGTCAATAGACAATGAGTAACGACTAACGAGTATAAATGGTCGTATGGAAAGCACTAATTAGTAATTAGTCATTACACATTTGTTTTGCCAATGTGAAATGTCCAATAGCGAAGAGAATAGAGCAGATAGCTGATTAGCAGATAGCTGCAATAGGGCGCTATCTACCTAGTCTTGTTTTGTGTTTCCTAAACATTATATAATAGGTACGTGTATGATAAAGATGACGGGATGTCATTTAGCCGTGATAAACCAAATTCCCGAGCTAATAAGCTGATAACTATTTAGTGCTGATGTATAAATCATTCGGGAAATGTGAAAATGGAATAATCAGTATTTAGCACTATGATGTTGAGATTTTCAAGTTAGTCACTTTTTAATTGGCGGGAACTCGAATAGTGTTGATGGTTAAATTTAAAGTGTTGATATTTATTTAAGGCTAAATTACAGGTTTTGACTTTTGGACGAGATACAATCATATAGGCGTGTCTAGTATGTACTCACAAATGTGGCCAACAAAAGTGGCATTTTAAATAACATAATATGGAGTCAGCCCCTGTAAAAAAACCTAAAATATTATTTTAGAAATTATTGCTTATACATCGTACATTCGTACATGACGTATGTCTCTCTTTAAAAAAATACCTTAAATGCATGCTGATTCCTGAACTCTTTTTTTAAGAATACGATAGTGTGCTAAAATGTTGTCCAACGACATATTATAACAGTGGCGAATTTTGACTCCGATGTATGGGCATTGGGCATGCTCATTTATCACAATGGATTACAGTTCTATTTAATATATATATATATATATAAGACTTTAATTTAATTAACATTAATTATATTACTTTAATTTTAATTATATTATTACAAAATTCATTGACGAAGCGCAACCGACTGAGCATGCCTTGGGTGGTTAGTACCGGCGGCTAAAGGTCTCGAAATAACCGGTATTTCACAGCGATAATAAGCGTCGTATAGCTTGCGCACTCAGCTATCGCATGCTCTATCAGTAAATGTTACGATACAGATAAGTATGACTGAAATAGATGGCATTTTTGTCATACAATATGATTCTTTTAAATACGTAATATTTTATTATCGATAACAAAATATTTTTTGTATTTTTATTAATTACGTTTTTATTGTTAAGCATGCGGCGCATGCTAAGCATGCCTGGAGAATTCGCCACTGTATTATAAATGTAGGCAATAAGATGCATAGCGCCATGAAATCAGAATCCAAACAATTTGACTCGTCGACGCTACGTGATAAATATTTTACCATTTTTACTAGTGAGTAGTGTGATATTTATTATTTATGTTATACTAACATTAACTAAAAGTTTTGTGAGAAGCTGATTTTGCAAGTATGGTCATAGGTAACCATAAACACGTCTATGCAGTGGCGTATCCAGAATTTTCTTTCTGGTGGGAGGTCAAGTTAAAAAAATATAATAATAATCTAGGTACCTATACTTAGCTGAAGAGTTTGTTTGAACGCGCTAATCTCAGGAACTACTGGTTCGAATTGAAAAATTATTTTTCTGTTGGATAGTCTATTTCAGGGCTTGAAACCATTTTCAAAACCGATTTCAGAAACCGTTATAAACTGTTTTAAAACCGAAACCGAAACCGAAAAAAATTGGATACCGGTATTAAAGTCAAAACCGAAACCGGAAAAATTGGATACCGGTATTATAATTTAAAACCGAAACCGAAATAAATTAGTTGCTTTATAAATAGTAACGACATAAATTAAAGTTACTAGCAAATACTATCTATGACAATTGACAATACGGAACAAAGAGTGATAATTGTATAGACGACATATTACCCTGAAAATACTTCAGAAACCGGTATACAAAACCGAAACCAAAACCGAAATTTCTTAATACCGGTATTGCGAAGTTGAAACCGAAACATTTAGAAACCGGTATTCAAAACCGAAACTGAAACCGAAATTTCTTAATACTGCATGGTATTGTTAAGTTGAAACCAAAATCGTAAAATTTCAAAACCGGTATACAAAATCGAAACCAAAATCGAAATTTCCTAATACCGGTATTGAAAAATTGAAACCGAAATCGAAAAAATTAATAACCGGTATACAAAATCGAAACCGAAACCGAAATTATTTCAATCGGTTTCAAGCCCTGGTCTATTTGTCGAGAAAGGCTATAGGCTATATAACATCACGCTACAACCAATTAATAGAAGTACTCAAACAGGGATTTTGAGATTTACGATGGAAATATTTGTTTATAAATGGTTGCTATTTGTTTAGGAGAAATAATTAATAGAAATAGTATTTATTTATTATTAGTTGCTATTGGTTAATCGGGCAGATCAGTTAAATTTGGTTTTTTTATTTATCGGATTTTAGTACGGTTAGGTTAGGTTAGGATTATGTATTGGTTGATTATATTAATCTACCGTATTATATCAAAATAAACTTGGTATAACTTTGATACTTTAGAATTAAATTAAACAGCACTGGGTCTGCGATCTTCCGCAGGTAGATTGCCTACCTGATAAGTGATAACACACTGCTGCGAATCAGAATTATATTCCAGGCTACCTACAGAAAAGTTAAAATAAATTTTGAACACCATACACCGAGTATTAAATAACGAATTGAACAAAGTTTGAGTTATATAGATTTGGTACATTTAACGGGCAACGAATTGCACAGGATCAGCTTGTATTAAATAATTTTAACAATTCTTATGTAATTAAATTGGTAATGACGTCCGGACCCCATGCCCCCCCCTGGCTACGTCCCTGCCTGGATACGCCACTGTGCCTATGTGTACAATTAAAAAAAGCTCCACCCAACCTAGTGAAATATTATTATACACAAACGCTTGAAAATACGTTAAAAAATGAAATAGTTCATACAACGCAGTTTTTATTTTTTATATTGTATTAAGGTAATATTTTGATTATACAGTACAGGTATACACATTTTTATATAAGCAGTAATATGATTTTCATTTATTTATGTTTTATTATATATAATGCATGTAGCTATTGTATTTGAAATTATTCAAAGGTATTAGAATTTAGTCGATTCAGGAAGGACTAAACATAAGTATTTTAAACATATTAAGATATGAAAAGGTATATAATATTATATTGTATAGACTTAGGTATCTATATTTATTATATGTACTATATAATAAGAGCTCATATATTATACTATAAAGGACAAAAGTTAAGCATTCTATTTAGTACACATAATATATTATAATTAAACAAAGAATATAGGTTATTGTATATAAACAATACAATAATGGTTATAATAATAGTCTCATAAATAGATAAATATTTTGGATTTAAGTATACAGCAATATACCATATATTATATGTTACATAATTTTTTTTCAAATGCCAGAAAGTATACATGAAAAGCTTCAACTAGGTATTTTATACCATTTATTAATTATTGGGATACAACTGAATATGTTTATCTATGTGTGAATTTGCTGTGATATTATTCTTACAAATGTAATACGAACACCTTTGAAGAATCGTGAGGAGGAGGAGTTTTAAAAATGACTTCACCATTTTCATCCAAATAGTCTCGAAAATACAAGGTATATATGCACTCGAAACCAAGCCTCTCTGCTGCTTTAGCCGAAAAATAACTGCTGCACTCGACATAAACCATTGGACATTCATTTTCCAACGCTAACTCTCTGAAAAGTATAATATAATGTATAATGATACTATCTATATCTAGATATTATACATCAATATTGATGTAATAAAGAAAACAAGTATATTTTAAAATTTATAATATCAATTATAATACTATAGCTATCCCGCCGGCATTGCCCGTGTCAGTAATTTGTTTTTTAGATTCTGAGTGGAACGATAAAATATGTAATGATTTACAATGATATGTGTTTTTTTATTTTTTGTTTTTGTTTTTTTTGTGTCTGTCATCACCTTTTAGGACAGTAAAAGTGCTTAGATTTTCTTCAACAGTATCTTTTCTGATAGAAAGGTGAATCTAGTTAGTACTTTGGGGGGTCAAAAGTAAAACTTTCCTAGTAGTTTTCAAAAGTGCCGTGAAAAACAAAAGAACAATTAAGGAAAACAGGAATTTTTACGCAAAATCTGTTTTCGAAAAAATCGATTTTGGTTTTTGGTGCAACTTTAAAACAAATGACTGTAAGTACATGAAATGTTGACTGAATTTTTATATTAGCATTTTCTATACACCGTAACATTTTCCAAATAATTTGACTTATTTTGAGTTGTTTACGGACATTTTCAGTTTCCGTTTTTTTTTCTATAAATATCAATAACATTTTATTTATAGGGTAAAAAAGCTTGAAAATTTAATACAAGGATCCTACTAAATTGTTACAATGACATTTGAAAAATGTTAAAAATTTTTAGTCACAGTTTTTTTATAAGCATTTAAAGTTACGGAAAAATTACGAAAATTAGCAAATTATTTTGAGTTGAGATATCTTAAAAATTTTTCTTTTTAAATGTTAGATTTTAAAATATAATACAAGAGTATTTATAGGTTTGTCTACTTTTATCAAAAAAAAAAAAAAAATGTCTACAAACAAATCAAATTTAATTTTTATGAGCGTTTGAAGTTCATATTTTTACAATATTGGACATTCAGTCGATTTCTCATGTAGTGGTTTTGTTTTTTTATTTAATTAATAGATACTTGAAAATTTCACTGAATGTTTACATTAGCATTTTCTATACACCATTCAATTTTTAAAATAATTCGACTCTTTTTGAGCAGTTTACGCACATTGTTTGTTTTCAATTTTTTTAATTCTTTTTCTATAAATATCAATAAAATTGTATTTGTTGAGTAAAAAAACGTGAAAATTTAATGCAAGGTTCCTGATATATTGTTATAATAGCAGTTAAAAAATATTAAAAATACATAGGCACAATTTTTTTTTATAAGCATTGAAAGTTCAAATTTCGATAAAGTTTATTAAATTTAAAATTTTATAATTATTTTGTTGTTAAAAATGTATACATTGTTCAACTTTTATAGCTAAGAATTGAAAATGTTTAACAAGGTTTCACGTTAATAGGTTATATATAAATTGGACGGTTTTTAAGAGATAGGGCTTAAGTCAATAACTTGATACTTTTCAGGAGACACAAAAAACATTATAACTTTGTAAATTTTAAATTTTTTAAAATTTTGTATTCATAATCATGTTTAATAAGTGTTTTGTTATTTTACTATTAAATATATTTTATTTTTTATTTATTTTCTTCAAATAACAATGACTTAAGACCTAGTGCATGTAATTTTATAAGACGTATGCCCTTTCGCATCATGACTTAAGACCTATTGCATATACCAGTTTGACTTGAGCCCTTTCGCATCATGACTTTAGACCTATTGCATTAAATTTTATAAGACTAATGCCCTTTGTCATTAAAATAAGTTATAATTAGTGACTTAGGCCTTTTCTCATAAAAAAAAAAATTCTGTACAACGACTTATTACCATACGTATTCTATTTTATCTCGTAAACCAAATCTCACATAGCATCTACAGTGGTACCATTCAACGCGGCTTGAAATTTCACACAGAATTAATGTATAAACTGAAAATGTCCAAAATTTACTTAAGCCTTTTCTCTTAAAAACCGTCCAATTACTTTGCTCACAATAATATCATCAAATATACTTAGTAATGTAACGAATGTCGTCATCGACATCGTACATTACTCCCTACGTTGAGCACGGCTAATATGCTGAGTGTTAGCAATGGCAAATGTGTATATATTATGTATGAAATATATATATTGCTGACGCGATGTTTAGCTTGCATCGTGTTAATTATACGA